>NW_022436948.1:26788059-26810395 GCF_009761245.1 Sapajus apella
TATATATTTTTAATAAAACATTATATATTTATATGTATAGAGAGAGTAATTCAAGTTTCCTCTTTAATTCAGTTAATGGAAGTAGTCTCTTGAAATATAAAATATGTAAAAAGAAAACATTAGTGAAAATAACTAAGGCTGAGATTTCATTTTGACAGTTGTAGGAATTTGTCAGGGTGAAAATAACTGTTAAAAGAAAAAGGACCTGGCTCAGAGTCATAGAAATGTAGTTAAAATAAGTGTGATATCTCTATGTATTTTTTCTTAAAAATCATTTTGCTTTTAATGCTAGAAAGAAAAGGCTGATGTAGAGAAGGTTGTAATCAGAATTCAAAACACAGGTAAGCTTCATGAACACAGACCTTATTAATAGATTTGCAGACATCGGATCAGGACTTGGGTTAAATTTAACCTTAGAATTTACCCCCCATATATTTTGAAAAAAAAACCAATAGAAAAAGTAAAAGAATAATATTATAAATACCCATAGAAACTTTACTTATGTTAACAGTTCACTGTTGGTAACACTTTGCCGTCTCTTTCCATGTCTTTTGTCAAAAATTTCTTTGGAAAGTACATCGGTAATATCAACACTTGGCCCTTTAGTGTTTTAGTCGGTAGCCGTGGTGTAATCACAAATGCATGATCAAACTCAGAAAATATTAATACAGTAATATCATATATAATTTACATTCATATTTACTCAGTTGAGCCCACAATGTTCTTTTTAGCTATTTTTATGTTCATTTCAGGATCTGATTAATGATGTCATAGTACATTTGTTTGTCATTTAGAAAAAAATCTTTAGGACATTCTCTTTCTACTTTTTTTTTCATGATTATGAAATTTTTAAATAATCCAGACTGGTTGTTTTATAAACTAACTCATGATCTAGATTTGTCCAATTGCTTCCTTATGATTAGACTCAAGTTAAACATTTTATCAAGAATAATACAGATGACATTTTGTACTTCCCATTGCATTAAGTCAGAAGCCTAGTGAAGTCTGTTTTTTTTTTCCTTCTCTTACTGGTGATGTCAAGTTTGAGCACTTGGTTAAGATAGTATCTACAACACCCCCCATTGTAAAGGTGCTTTCTTTTCCTTGGTCATTAATGTGTATTTTGCATGTTGATACTTTGTAATTTATGTGAAATCCTGATCCTCAACAAATTCTCAGCCAAAAGTTTTAGCAACTATTGATAACTAAATCAATTAATACATTGATGTTTGAAAATGATCTGATCTTTTAATTTGGTCATTTCACATGAATGAACTGGCATTATTCTACAAAAAAGGGCTTCCATCTACTTTCCTTTTCAGCATACCAATGGATATATTAAATATATTCAGAATATATTTAGTCAAATAATTTTCTCATTAAATATTTGAAAACTATCATTATTATTCTTTTTGATATTTACATTAGCCAGAAATTAACTAGTGAGCATCTGTCAACCTGGTTTCTGTGTCTTTTTTGACATGTCCTCATCAGTACTTAATCCTTCTATAATGGATGCCAGCCTTTGCCATTCAGATCTCCACTTTAAGACTAAAGGATTTATTACTCAGTTATTCCAAAGGTTGAGGGTTAAAATTTCTTAGCTTTCTACCCATTCGGAAACTTGACCTTGACTGACAATAGCTGCCTCATTCAAGATTTTACACCCTTTCTGGGATTGGGTACCCTATGGGAGAGGTGGTAGCCTGCAACCAATGACTGGTTAATCATGGCATATTAAAGGCTTGATCCCATTTTTTTTTTTTTTTAACCTCTGAAGAGGTATGCCAGCTTCAGAGAACCCTGCAAATTTGGCTGAGGGCTTATGACTTCACACACCACCTACATTTGCTTTTGTTTCCTTCTCCCACAGTTGTTGATTCCGAGAGCATTTCTTAATGAACTCTCAATTTGCTAAATGTTTCTGAGGCTACTTGCTGCAGAGCTAGGCCTGAGAGTTGGTCTGAGAATGGTCTGAAAAGGCAGAGGCTAAAATGAGATTTTGAAGCTGGATCACACACTGTTCTGTGGATATTAAGGTAGAGAACAAAGATTCTGTGACACAAGATGAAAATTATAAAGCTTTCATCATCGGTACACTGGGATGCTATACTGGTGGAAGGAAATGCAATATTAGGTACGGGGTATTAATCATTTGAGATCAATGAGGGAAATAGTCATTATAAGGGCAATGGTATTGGATAGCAATTGATGCTTTGGGAGGCAAGAATGAAGGACTGAAAAAGATTAACTATCAATAAAAGGCTAAATGTGAAAGCCGAAGGAACTCACTGGAAACATATAGAGGGATTCCTATTTCTTGCAGCCTGAGGACAGGAAAGATGGAGGATCAGGCTCAGGAACTAAGGATAGCAGAGCTCCAGACAAAGCAAAATTCCCCAACTAGTTAGGTCTGCCATGACAAGAGTAGGGTCCTGACTGCAATAAATGTGACCCAAAGATGTTGGATGAGGATGTTTGCTTGATACATTTGAAAATCTTGTCCCCTAGATTTCCTGAACCCTTTGAGCCTGCAGAAGTGCCCACCACTCCTTTAAGAGCAGCCTTGGTTGAAGTTGACACAGAGGCACTATCACATAAGACAGCAGATGTCCCCCACAGCATTTGTGTCTACTGTATGTCCTGGCCATTAAGACAATTAACTAAGATTAAGCCAAATAACTAAGCTTATTATTGAACTAGTGAAGAACTGAGCTGTAAGACCTTGCTCAGATGTACTGAAAAGATAATGTGAAATACATGGGATAGGAGATTGGGATTGCATTCTCAGGATGGCATATTAAAAAGGGTGGGAAATAAAGTGAGAAAAGGGAAAATTTATGGATGTGCTTTTTCAGGAAAGCGCACCATTTAACACACTGTCAAGAACACTAACATATGGTGCCAACATGCCCCTGGAATGTCTTTGGGAGGCTTGGAATACTCAATGGCTCACAAACCTTTAGTAGTTTTATTAATCGGAATTCCCAGTGTTTACTTCCGGAAGTACTGAGACTGAGCTGAATCCATGTTTGAGGTAGAGTTATGTCGAAAGAAGACATGGTTTGGAGAAGATGTCTATGATAAGAAAGTAAATCAAAACCACAGCAAATTTGTGAGATATGTAAGCATGCCCTGGAAATTCTTGAAAATGTTAAGGTAGAAAAACATGACTTCAGTTGGATTTTTCTTCTGGTCATGCAGGGCGGGGATTCAGATGCTTTAAAT
Source organism: Sapajus apella (assembly GCF_009761245.1). Classification (NCBI taxonomy): domain Eukaryota; kingdom Metazoa; phylum Chordata; class Mammalia; order Primates; family Cebidae; genus Sapajus; species Sapajus apella. The sequence continues at coordinate 26,791,288 of NW_022436948.1, forward strand.
GAGCAAAAGCATCTGAATCCCGCCCTGCATGTACAATTTTACAAATTGTACCAATTTGTAAAACAGAATGAATTAGTGGCCTCTGATTAAATGGAGTTGGGGGAGGCAAGTTGCATCTTCTCCACACCTGCCCCTCCCTAGGAAAGAATATACCCCCCTGAAATCCCTAGGAGAAGGAATTGAAACCTGTGGACTGGAGAACATCTAAGGTTATTTCCAATTTTACAATCACACAAAGATGAAACAATATTCTGCGTCACACACTTTAGTGGTGTAAGTGAGATTTCTTAATTGTATCCAAATCATTGAGGTTTGACTTACAATTTAATGTAATTTCTAGTATGCCATAAAGAATTTGTAGGAGAAACTACCTCATCAATTGAAATTGGATAAGGCATAAGGGCACCTTAGTGGTTCAAAAACTCCATTGTCCCTTTATGACAATACAGCATCATTCTGAGATTTTACCTATAAGATGTAAAGGATCATCTAACTGGTAGGAAGACTATGCTGTAGTCTACATCATAGACACTATTAAAATCATGAGAAACTATCAGAATCAAAGTACTAAAAATTTAAAAAATAAATCAGAAAATTCTCCTGGAGAAAAAGATATTTCCTCTAAAAGTACTTGGTATGTAATGGACTGCATTCCCCCCAAATTCATATATTAAAATCCTAACCTCTAACATGCAGTATTAAGAGTTACAGCCTTTGGGAGGTAATTAGGACATGAGCGCAATGCCCTCATTAATGGGATTAGTGGCCTAATAAAAAGGACCCCAGAGAACTTTCAAGCCCTCTTTTCACCATGTGAGAATACAACAGCCAGGCAAAAGTCTGCAACCCAGGAGAGGTCACTCATCAGAAACCAGTCATGCTGTACCCTGTTCTTGGACTTCCAGCCTCCAGAACTGTATGAGGTAAATGAAATGAATTTCGCTTGTTTATAAGCCATTCCATTTATGGTATTTCGTTATCACAGCCTGATTTGACTAAAAACAGTGTGCCCTATCAAGATTAAATTTAAAGCGAACTAACTTTGCAATGAAAAAAATTGGCTTTTGTATGTATTTAATAGATGTGCAGGAAAATAGGCTTTAATGGGAGAAAACAAGTAAGATATTATAGATTCGAGCATTTGCAGCAATGTAAAACCAAAAAGTTTAACTGGAATTTCTATAAGTCTCATGAGAGAATGACTTGCTTGGAGTGGGAAAGTGAAGACATTGTAAAACATAAAAGAAATTATTGATACTGGTCTTTTCAAAGTATTTGTGGGGAAGACCTGCTTTGACATTTAAGTTCAGACAAATACCTCCTGTTTATTATTAATGCAGACAGGTATTCCAGCCTATGGAAGAATCATAAAGAAGGTTAAAAATATTTTACTTAAAGGAAAGATGTGTATGATGCTTACAAGTACATTTTTTTGGAAATAATAGTATATATTGATGATTTGTTAATGTTCAGCTTTCCTTGAAAGGCATTTGAGCTTCACTGAAAAATGAGAAAAATTCAAGTGAGAAGTTATATATCTGTCTCACTGCCTGGTTGGATTAAACCAGGCACAATACTGTAAGATTGTTGGCTCCAAACCAGAAGTTTTCAAGGTTAAGGTTGACGGCTGTTTTATATCTAGCTGAAATTTATTATCTCTAGAAACAATATGCATGTCTCTTCAGTTACGGAAATCCACATGATCCTGGATATGGCACTTCATAGAAAGAACTAAATTCATTTATTAATCATTACCCTGATGTGGCAAACTGATTTAGAGGAAAAAGGATTTCTTTTCTCACTGAAAAGAGGTAACAGTCAAGGAGCTGACACCCTGTGTAAAGGCATAGAAACTTAAAAAGCAAAGGTTTGAGTTATGAGTAAGAACGCTAATAAGCCACAGTGCTATGTGAGAACCCCACACTAAGAGCTTTGATTAAAGAGCAGCCCCATACGGAGACAGGATACTCCCCCAACACACATACACACACCTGCATAGACCTGTCTCCCTTCTCTCCAAGCCAGTATGGATGGGATTTGAAACAGACTCATGAATGTAGGTTGGTCAGCAACCTCTGGACTGAGCTTCTGTACCCACTGAGCTAGAAATTCAAACAAGGAAGCAGAGGGAAAATTTGCCTATTATTTTCTACACTTTGCCAAAAGTAGTGGAGGATTAAGTTTGTGGAAAACAGAATAATTGTACTTGAGAAAGGGTGAAATCAAAGGAATAGAGCTTGAAATGTGTGTAGAACCAGAGCCGAAGAAAAGGAGAAAGAAAAGAAGAAATACCAAAAAAAAAAAAAAAAAAAAAAAAAAAAGCTGAGGTGATTTGAGCAGAGAATTTTATATGGCAGTCACTGAAAGAAAAATCAGGCCCCACAGAATATATGGGATTGGTAATGGAAGAGTATAAATTCTGTTCAATTAATCAATAGTCCAAGGTCTCTCAAAAGCCATAAGGCAAGGGAGTGTTGTTATCAGAGCAGGATGCATGGTACCTCATGCAGCACTGATGTACAGGTGAGATCGGGGCAGAAGTACTTGCAGGGGGATGTTCCTAGGGGAAGGACAGGGGTCTGGCCAGTAAAACTCACCCCACACAACAGAATCATAATTTGATACTGTTATTGTTGCCATCTTATTATACCATTTCATTTTAAAATTCCTTCTTGACTTTATTGTACTCTGCCATGTTCCCTTTGTATCTGCCATCCCACTGTACGTCTTGCTATTGATACTCTGTGATCATGTTTGAAGCAACATCCTCTGCTGAGAAATTTCTTGAATAATGACTCTTGTCTCCTAAATCACTGTCTTTGTAACCTCACTAGTTAAGTTTTCTGAAGTAATAGACTTTTTTTTTTTTTTTTTTTTGCTAAGAATATATTTTACTCTAAAGTGTGAGAGGTGGTACTTTTTCCAGGATATAGAAGCTTTATTAATTTTCAGAAATCATTAAGCTATATAAATATCATTTAAAAAATTTTAGTTTTAAGTTTTGGGATACATGTGCAGGATGTGCAGGTTTGTTACATAGGTAAATGTGTGCCATGGTTTGCTGCACCTATCAACCCATCACCTAGGTATTAAGCCAAGCATGCATTAGCTATTTTTCCTAATGCCCTCCATCTTCCCATCCCACTCTCTGACAGGGCCCGGTTTGTGTTGTTCTCTTTCCCACGTCCATGTGTTCTCATTGTTCGGTTCCCACTTATATGTGAGAACATGTGGTGTTTGGTTTTCTGTTCCTGTGTTAGTTTGCTGAGCATAATGGCTTCAAGCTCCATCCATGTTCCTGAGAAGGACATTATCTTGTTTTTTTTTAATGGCTGCATAGTATTCCATGGTGTATGTATACCACATTTTCTTTATCTAGTCTACCGTTGATGGGCATTTGTGTTGATTCCATGTCTTTACTATTGTGAATAGTGCTGCAATGAACAGACATGTGCATGTATCTTTGTAATAGAATGATTTATATTCCTTTGGGCATATACTCAGTAATGGGATTGCTGGGTCAAATGGTATTTCTTCTGGTTCTAGATCTTTGAGGAATCTCCACATCATCTTCCACAATGGTTGAACTAATTTGCATTCCCACCAACAGTTTAAAAGCATCCCTATTTCTTTGCATCTGTTGTTTCTTGACTTTTTAATAATCGTCATTCTGACTGGTGTGAGATGGTATCTCATTGTGGTTTTGATTTTCATTTCTCTAATACTGAGTGGTGTTGAGCTTTTTTTTCACGTTTGTTGGCTGCATTAATGTCATGTCTTCTTTTGAGAAGGGTCCATGTCCTTTCCCACTTTTTAATTTTTTTTTTTTGTAAATTTGTTTAAGTTCCTTGTAGATTTCTGGATATTAGACCTTTGTCAGATGTACAGATTGCAAAAATTAAAAAGATCAATTCATTTCTCAAGACTGTTTTGGCACCACTTGCATTTCTCCTCCATGAACATGCTTAATAACTTTGCTGCTTCATATATCATTAGATTGAAGAATATTGAAGAATATAAACATCTGCCTTTAATAAATACACATTAATATCAGAGAAGCCCAAATGTAATGATGAAAGTAATAATAAAAGAAAGAAAAGAAGGATATGGTTAATTCTCAGAACACTTACTCTTTGATACATATATGAGTCTTAGCATTATGGAGAGATTCCTTTAATGACTCCTCTTCAAGTTTATTTAAGCATCAGGTGTCAAATGATTATTTTCTGGCTCTGAAGAGACAAAGGCCCTCAAGTACAAAATGCTGAGGGCTGATTGAAAAATAATAGAAAATAAAGACAAAAGAACTGATATCTTCATAAAATTAAACTGGAAATACAGAGATTTATCAGAATTTTATATATTCACATTTTTTCAGCACTTCTTTTGGGTGAGTTCAGGAGCAAACTTTATATTCTTTTTGGTTATCCACCAGAAGAGCTTGTTTTACTTTGTTGGCTATTGTGCATGTAGATGAAGCTGATTTTCATGGTAGGGTGGGGAGTAGAGGGATTTTTGTGAGATTAAAAGAAAGTTATTTGCAGTTCTCTCTGCATATGTATTGTAAAACAGTAGACACGAACTCTCCTTTCTCAATAATCTTACCGGTAAACTATAATTAAAAGATGAGTGTTGTTAGTTGGAGCCTCACTAATCAGAGAAGCCCAGTTATCGTCACTTTGACCCCCTACCACACCGCATAGCTACCATGTAACTCTGGTGACCTTCAATTCTGCTTCTAAGTGGGCCTCCCCTGTAGAATTGCACATGAGTCTTTGATTTCAGAAGTTACAGGGGAGTGAAAGGATTGGATTTAGCAGAGGTGTTACCAGGTTAGTGGTCACTGGGCCCTCACAAAAATTTAAAACTGTATCAATAATATGTGAGGTTGCACAAGATTGATTTTGTGGCATTTATATGCTTCTTTTTTCTTCTTTGCACCCTCTGGTTTTGTCTTAGCACTTTTAGATATGCTGTTATTATTTTGATTTTCTTGTTCACACATTTTCCACCCTCTACACCAATCCTTTAGTTTTTGTCAAAACTCATCTCAAAGTTAATTTCTTACAAGGGGTTATTGATAATTAGCCTGGCTTGATATTTTTGATAACTCTATTGTTACAGTGCTATTTTTTTCTAAAATGAAATTTGAGCTATATTAAGCTATACTGATTGAATTACGTTCACTTACATGGTATTCCTTCGTGTGTACTTAAGTTGTTGTTTTAGTGTAGGTCCTGTGTGTATAGTTTCAAGAGTCCCTGAAGTGAGGAACTGTGTCATGGATTTATTATACTTCCTTGTGTCTCCATAATGTTCTTTTCTCAATAAAGAAACATTGCTAGCTAACTGCCCAGGACCAGAATATGGCAGCCTCTTCATAGAGAGGTCTTTTAACAGAACAAAGGTGCTTTGGAGAACCTGGAAGTTTTCAGGGGATTCCTCTAAGTGTCTCCTTCAGTCCCAAATTTGTTCCTCCTGAATGCCACTTTTCAGGCTCACCTGAGTGTGTTATCTTCCAGCCATTGAGGGCATCCTGCAAATTCTAAGCTCCTGTTGTTATCTTTTCTGCCTTTGCTTCAATAGCAGAGCGCATACACTCCCAATGATTTCCATAATATGACAGTTTGTGAATGTTAATATTGCTCAAATTAAAATGCCTGTTTCTTTGTGTCTAATCCTTACTGATCTCCTGCTGAGTCCTACGACTGGGCTGTGAAAAGTCCCCCAAATTGTGCAGCTGTTTAATGGCTCTCACTTATTCATTGCAGCACTTGTAAATGACAGATCACAGAAAATCAGCCACTCAACTGTCAAAACAGACTGAAAATTTCATCAAAATCCAAAAAGCCAGAATTGTCCTGACTTTTTTTTCTCTTAATTGCACTAATAAAGAAACAGCCTGATATACCTTGGCCCATCAAAATGCAAATGATCATGAACTTGAAAACCTTAAAGGGAGTTTTTCCAAAACTGGCTAATGGGAATACTAGGGAATGCTGTGAGAATGAAGGAAATACTTCTTAATCATCTATTACTGTATATCAGCCATGTAGTAAGGACTTTTATATAATTATCTAAGTATATTAAATCAAATCTCCCTGTACCTAAAACTTGTTTTTTTCTGCTTCCCACCTGGGCCTTCTGTTTTCCTGAGGCAGTAACCAAGACCATGTGTTGAAAAGAAGCCTTAGGAATAAAGAAGATTTTAGTTTACTACCTGAGGGCCATCAAAGGCAATTGATAATGACAGTACAGTAGTGTAAAACAACCCTCAAGGTAAAGTTAATGAAACTAAAGATCTAATGTACAACGTGAGGACTATAGTTAATAACAGAGTATTGTATCTGGGATTTTTAAAAGTGATTATATTATGTTTGCTCTTGTCATGGGTAGGTGGGGGAAATGAATACTTATGTGAGATAATGTTAATTTGCTTCACTCTAATAACTATTTTACTATTTATATGTATGTCATGACATGCTTGATACATTAAATATACACAACAAAATTCATTTAAACAAAGATAAAAAGACTGAACGTTAGAGGAAAAATAACATAATTTTTGAGACATTCTTACTTCATAATATTTTACATATATGATTTAATTTGTGGAATTCTTTTTAATACAAAAGTAAGCAACAAATTTGCAAAGAATGTGAAGCAAAGAATAATAAATTTTAAAATATTTGTATTCCTTCAACAAACAGCTATGTTCAGCAATGCATGGGCAGCTGTTGCTGCATAGCATCTGCTCTAACATTGGGAGGTTTAAGATATGAATCATTTAAATCACTCACATGTCTACCAGTCAGCTTAAGGCGAGTGGATCTAGGCTAGACTTAACTGGGTTTGCTTCCAGGGCTCAAGTCTGTGGGTTGGATGGATTCTTCCCCATGTTTCCCATTCTCATTGAGGCAGTGGGCTAACAGCATGATCTTAGTACACTGGCAGAGGAGAAAGACAACAAGTAGCCACTGGGTGAGCGCAATTCATGTCTCTGCACTTCTTCTGCTAACATCCATAGGTCACAGTTAATCATATGGCTAATCCTAAAATCAGTGGGACAGTGAAAAATACCATGTTCACAGAGGGAAGAAGCAGAGAAGTGAAGATGTCCTGAACAATAATTCATGATGTTCCTTCTTCTAGGCTTTTCTCCGCCTTATAAATAGTATGAATATTCTAGTGCAAGGTATTTTCTTGGATTCAGTAACTTAGTTAAATGCTCTTTCCAGTCTCCTGGCCCTTTCCCATGCAGCTCCCTCTGCCTGAAATGTCCTTCTAGCTCTCTGACTAAATCCTACTTATATTTTAAAATTTCTTCAGCATCATCTCCTCTAGGAAGATTGGACTAAATGCATATCCTCATTTTGATGTAGTCCTTGGCATATTAATTTGGAATTCTCTACTTATATTTGTCTGCTATAGTCGATAATTCTAGACTCTTCTTAAGGTTTTGTTGAACTGGAATGCAAGCATATGTCCTAAGTATGTTCTTTCCTTACCTGGTCGTCACCTATAGCCATTTTCCAAGGGATTAAAGGAAACATATACACATTACTGGAATAATAATGAAAACCATAGCTCGCATCTGAACAGGGACGTAGAGCCTATAAAGTGAATATGGATTCACATAATTTGAAACAAGAAACCTCTCCCTGTCCCCAGTTCCTGTGTTTTTACTCAACTTTTTTCTTATCCTCTATTAAATCTGTCCTCTGACCTCATTTCGTCTGCCTATCTTCTGTCCTAGTCTTTGATTCTTGTATTAATAAATGATTCTGGAGAAATTACAAAACCATGAACAGTCTTTAAATTTTTAATCTCAATTGCATTTTGAAAGAAAGTCACTTGGCAATCTTTTTTCTTGTCGATGATCTATTCTCGCCTGCTACTATAATTCTTGACAGTAATTGGAGTCTCCTAACTAATGTCCCAACCCATTTTTTCCCCAAATTACTAATACTTACTTGGAGAAAAAACTGTAGAAATTATCTGTTTTGTTCCTTATCAGAAGAATGTATGTAGTTGCCTGTACACACAATGTTCTTTTCCCTGGTGCTTTGGCATTTTTCCTTCCTTGACCTGAAATTTGACACCTCTCCTCCCTCTCAAAAGCTCTTCATTCATAATTACTTCATCCTCATTCTCCTTAGATATATATTTTGAAAACACTCATGTCAAATCCATAAATCACAATTATTTATTTATACGTCACCAATTAGAAAATGAGCCCCTGGGATATGACCATTTTAGCACCTGCAGCCCCTGCATACTGTAGTTTTCTGACCACTTCACAGCAGCTCTGTACCTACTGTCCCAACCAGGATGTGGTTTTGGAGTGAGATGAAGTAAGGATCTCTTTCTTCAGCTTTGGCTGCATGGCAAGAGGATGAGGCAGAAAGGAAGGATAGAGATGGAGAAACATGTCCATTTGGACTTTGAAGGCGAGGGAGTTAGAGCCAATGTTGAGATTAAGGAATCATGAGTTGTAAAATACAGACACAGATTATGGTAGGGTAGGGTCTACTGGATTATCCAGCAGGCTCTTGGTGAATATTTGAAGGTTGTTACTTGTTTATGGGATACTAGATGCCTCTGTTCTAGAGCATATTCACATACCACACTTACCTACTATAAGGCTTAGTTAGAATGTACAAATGAGTAGATTGCATAATAAATACTTAACTGACTGAGTGAATTGGGCATGACAGGTATTATTATTATTATTTTGTAATAAATAGAATTAGTACTTTACTCAAGGGCTCAAGTCAAAGATATGGAAAGCACCTAGATTCAAACTCAAGTCTTCTTTATTTAAGCAGGTTTCGTAATATTTGTAACTAGTTTTTAAATTTATTTCAGAGAAAACCTTTATCAATTAGGTGCAACTCTCTCCCATCCTTCCCACCCACTTTATACTCTTTTCACAAACATCTTATGACTTTCTTCAATATTCCTTTATAGGCATATTTCAAGAGTGGCAAGGCAAGTTTATGAAACATTCCAGAGTGTCACAAAGATATAATGGGCACAAAAGTAAATAGCTACATAACCTGAACTGTATCCATCTCTTGCTTTAGAACACATTTGAAATTTGATAAAAATCCAACATCCCTTCATGAACAAAACCCTTAACAAACTAATCATCAAAGGAGCATACCTCAAAATAGTAAGATCCGTCTATGAAAAACCCACAACCAACATCATACCAAATGGGAAAAGCTGGAAGCATTCTCCTGAAGAACTGAAACAAGACAAGGATGTCACTCTTACCACCCCTATTCAACATAGCACTAGAAGTCCTAGCTAGAGCACTCAGAAAAGGGAAAGAAAGAAAAGGCATCCAAATAAGAAAAGAAGAAACCAAACTATCTTTGCTGACATATGTATAATTCTATACCTATAAAACCATAAAGACTCCATCAAAAGGCTGCAGGAACTGATAAACAATTGCAGTAAAGTTTCAGGACACAAAATCAGTGTACAAAAATCAGTAGCATTTCTATACATCAATAACGTTCAAGTTAAGAGCCAAATCAAGAACACAACTCCATTTACAATAGCTACCAGAAACATATGTAAAATATCCAGGAATGCATCTCACCCAGGAGGTGAAGGATCTCTACAAGGGGAACTACAAAACCCTGCTAAAACAAACCATAGATGATTCAGACAAACGAGATAAAAGTCTCAGGATACAAAAGAAATGTACAAAAATCAGTAGCATTTCTATACACCAACAGTGTTCAAGCTAAGAGTCAAATCAAAATTGCAATCCTATTTACAATAGCCACAAAAAACTAAGTTACCTAGGAATGCATTTAACCAAAATGTCTGTAAGGAGAATATTATACAAAACACTGCTGAAAGACATCATAGAGGACACAAACAAATGGAAAAATATTCTATGCTTATGGACTGGAAAAATCAACGTCATTAAAATGGCCACATGGCCCTAAGTAATCTACAGATTCAACACTATTCCTATCAAACTTCCAACGTCGTATTTTACAGAATCAGAAAAAAAAAACTATTTTAAATTTTATATGGAACCAAAGAAGAGCACAGTTAGATAACGCAGTCTGAAACAAAAAGAACAAAGCTGAAAGCATCACATTATCTGATTTCACACTATTTTTATGAGGCTGCCATAGCCAAAACAGCATGGTACTGATACAAAAACAGACACATAGAACAATGTAACAAAACAGGAAAGGCAGAAATAAAGCTGCACACCCACAGTCATCTGATCTTCAACAAAGCTGATGAAAACAAGCTATAGAGAAAGGATTCCCTATTCAGTAAATGGTGCTGGGAGAACAAGCTAGCCATGCAAAAGAATGAAACTGGACCCCTCCCTTTTACCATATACAAAATTAACTTAGGATGGGTTAAAGATTTAAATGTAAGACCTCAAACTATAGGAATTCTAAACAATTACCTAGGAAACACCATTCTGGACATTGGCACTGGGAAATAGTTTATGACTAGGTCTTCCAAAGCAATTGCAACAAAACCAAAATTGACAAGAAGGACTTAATTAAACTAAAGAGCTTCTATACAGCAAAAGATACTATCAATACAATAAACAGCCTATAGAATGGGAGAAAATATTCATGAGCTATGGTTCTGACAAAAGTCTAATATCTAGAATCTGTAAGGAATATAAACAATAAGCGAAAACCAAATAACTTCATAAAAAATGGGCAGAAAGCAGAAACAGATACTTCTCAAAAGATGACAACAAGCAGCCAACAAATATATGAAAAAATGCTCAACATCACTAATTATCAAAGAAATGCAAATGAAAACCACAATGAGATACTATCTCACATCAGTCAGAATGGCTATTATTAAAAAGTCAAAAAAAAGCATGACCGGGCACAGTGGCTCACACCTGTAATCTCAGCACTTTAGGAGGCTGAAGGAGAATCACTTGAGGTCAGGAGTTTGAGACCAGCCTGGCCATCATGGTAAAACCCCATCTCTACTAAAAATACAAAAATTAGCCAGGTGTGTTGTGCATGCCTGTAATCCCAGCTACTTGGGAGGCTGAGGCAGGAGAATCACTTGCACCCAGGAGGTGGAGGCTGCAGTAAGCCAAGATCATGCCACTGCACTCCAGTCTGGGAAACAGAGGGAAACTATGTCTCAAAAAATAAAAAAAATAAAAAATAAAAAAATGGAAGACGCTGGTGGGGCTGTGGAGAAAAGGGAATGCTAATACGCTGTTGGTGGGACTGTAAATTATTTCAGCCACTTTGGAAAGCTGTTTGGAGATTTCTCAAAGAATTTAAAGCAGAACTACCATTTTACCCGTTACTGAGTATATACTTAAAGGAAAATAAATCATTCTATCAAAAAAGACACATACTCTTATATGTTCATTGCAGGACTATTCACAATAGAAAAGACACAATGTAGGTGCCCATCAACAGTGGACTGGATAAAGAAAACATGGACATAGACACCATGGAATGCTACATAACCATAGAAAAGATCAAAATCATGTCCTTTGCAGAAATATGGATTCAGTTAGGGGCCATTATTCTGAGCAAATCAACACAGGAACAGAAATACCAGATGTTCTCACTTATAAGTAGGAGATGAACGTTACATTGAGTACTCATGGACATAAGAGGTGACAATAGACACTGGGAACTGCTAGAAAAAGGAAAAGAAAGGGCAAGAATTGAAAAACTACCTACTGGGCACTCAACTCAGGACTGCATTCATACCTGAAACCTCAGCATCATGCCATATACCCATGTAGCATACCTGCACAGGTACCCACTGAATCTAAAAAAAAGAAAAAAAAGTAAAATTAGGAAAAAAAAGTTTAAAAAAGAAAATTTAAATTTATTTGAAGTCCTCAACACCAAGGTATTTTTTTGTAATCTGCTTGATTTCTCCCAAGAGGATCTTTTCTATCTGCATCATTTAACTTTTATTTTTCTGATACCAATTAAAATTTTTTTTAGTATGTACATTAGGAATGATTTTTTAATTTACTCAATCTTCTGAGTAGGTGTCACGATATAGTTTAAGATATGTTAAATTTTAAGAAAGGGAAATTAACCTCCATGTTATCTCTTCAAACTTTCCCTTTTACCTGAAATGCTATGTCAATCTGAAACGTTTGACAAATTCCACTTAATCTTTCGAACCATTTCAAATGACCTCTCCTTCTTCCCGCGCGAGTACTCGTTTCTTCTTTTGTTCAAACCACCAGGTTAGTACTCTTTCTACTGCATTCAGTGAAATGTCATGCTTATCTGTTTCCCGTGTAGAATGGGCTTTCCTGCGGAATATCCTGTCATGGCTGTGTTTAGCCAGCCCTTGTTGCATGTATGCTAAGTAAAAGAATGAGGACTGAAGTCTCAAAGGGATTATTAAGAAAATAGGTGCAAAAGGGAGGAATATTTATGAAATCTAACTAACATTCATAGTGTGTAGGCCATATGTTTCCACAAGCCATCATGTTAGGAGTCTGGGAAAAATAAAAACAACTGGAATAAAGACATTGATTTTATTCCTGAGGTGATCACCTGCTGATTGCACCATTCTGGAAAAATGAGCAAAAACATCAATTTTGAGTTAATGTGGTGAGGGTAGAGGTGGAGAACAATGCTCATTTCAGTCACTAAAGCTGGCAGAGTGTGATCTGTGCTCAGGGCAGAAAATCACCCTGAATTACCTGAAAATTTATTATTAACCAAGCCCCACATAAGGCCTAGATGAATGCAATAGGAAGTACATTTCAAATAGATGCATTTATCTACCCATCTGCCTCAATCTAATTTACAATTTGCAATTATAAACATTTCATTAATCAGTTAACAAGGCATATTTACAAGGCACATTAATTCATAGGTTATAACAGTAAACTATTTTAAAGGCAAACTTGTTATTTTAGCAAGAAAAAGCTAATGCTGTTTATTCCAGTGCTCAGTTTTACATTAAAGTGTTGGACGGAGAATTAGGTTTAAAATGTAAATCAACCAGCATGCTAATAAATGCTTTAGTTTATTGTGGATAAAGAAGTGAATTGTTGATTGAGTCTGGATGACATATGATAGATGCAACATGAATGTCTACGTTTAAAAAATACACAAACCATAGAAGAACATAATTAAAGTTAATCTTTTATGTTAGCATACTAGCTTCCTGTCTTTGTCATCTCTGCGAAATGTGATCATAATAGCTTGACTAATCCCAAGAGTCAAGTTTAAAAACACATAATCAAGAGAAAGGATGTAATTTTTAAGTTCTTAGAAGCATTTACAATCAACTATTCTATAATATTTAAGTTACTGAATAAGCATTTTGAAAAAGATAATATAATCCTGGTTTCCTGCACCTGTGAATTTTAGGTCTAAATTGTGTGACTGATGGTGAATAATTATCCCAAGCAAATTTCAATTTAATCACATATAAGCTTTCTTCTCTTGGTCTAAAAGTCTCCTTATATTAGGATAATTTTGAATCTCTGGATGGATATATGAATCTCCTGTTCGAATTCTCATCTATTAAATTCAGCTAAAAGCAAGATCTTAGTCGTTTAGATGATTTCTACTGTTAGATTCTCTTTCCTTTTCCTTTTTCTATCTTTCTGAGCCAAAATAGAGTTCTCAGTCATTATTTTAGCTAACCTGACATCGACCATCTCATTAAGTGTGAAAATATGATCAGAAGCACAATCTATGTTTGCTGAAACTCCCATGTCCTAACAGCTAATCCAAAACCTCATGGTGCAATAGCAAATCTCACCTGATAATCATAACCCTATTATCATTTTAAAGAGCGCCAGAATCATGTAAATCTGACTTTATATTTTTTATCTAGCAGTGTCGCATATGATTAGCGTCTAGTGCCTGGAGCTTTAGAAAAAAGTATTGATTATCTTTCAAATAATGTTGCAGGTAGTAAAATGTTGAATGTTGCTGCAGGTAAAATGTGTCCTGTCAAATAATCATCAGCAGCCAATTCACGTGTGTATTTGGGGGAGAGAATTCACATTTGGCAAGTCATAAACCAACAGAGAGAGAGACATTAACATTGAGAATTCGTACTAGTTTTGAATACTTGTCACAGATACTTTTGGAAACAGCTTGACTTTGGATATTTATTCACATTAATACTATTATATACATTCTCTCAGTTAAAAGCCACCTGAAAATCATCATTTTCATCCTGTTTAATTTTTCAGCTGTGAAGGAAAATGACCAACTTTAAAAATCACCCTGAATATATTACCCAGTCCAAGTAGTAGCTACTGAAAAATCTTTAGACATTATGTCAGAGGCCGCAAGCTTCAGTGGGAAGTCTGTAGGAAAACGACCCTCATTCAAGTCTGGATTTGGCAATTAACAGCTTGGGACTGCAAGCAAGTTTCTGCCTCTTTGGATTTCAGACATTACAAAGTGAGGACTCTGTTCTAGACTATACCTCAAGTCATTTTGACACAGGATTCTCTTGGTGCTACTTCACCAGCTGGAAATCTTTGCAGCCAGTGGTGCCCCTGCCTGGGCCTTGCTTGGCTCCTGGCTCACTGCTGGGCTTGCCCCACCCGCTTGGCCTCACTGGCTGTACTCAGCTTATGCTGAGGATTCCACACCTATCATGGCTCTGTGCTCAGCCTGTGGCTGGCCTGGAGATGCTGTGACCATCTTCTGCTTTGGGTACTGGCATCTGGATTAGGGGGAGGCAGTGGTGCCCCAAAAGTAGGAGATGCCAGCAACCGCAGACCCCCAAGGGGTGTTATGGCTCTCAGTCCTGAGATCTGAGCCCCAAAGGATCATTACAGCTCTCTCTCCTTCTGACTGCCCACAGTGCCGCAAGCAGGAGGGACATGTTTTGGTTCATTTGTGTTAGAGCTTGTTCAGTGCCACCTTGCCTCAGCCAATGGCTCTTGGCTGGCCCAGCCCCACCACTGTTTCCTGTCATGTAGTGCAGCCATACAGTGCCAGTGGAGGGCAGGAGAGCTACAGTGTTACAACTCCTTTCACACCCATCCCTCTGTGGGTCCTGGGTTCGTCTCACATCCAAGGAGAATGAGGTTATGCGGACAACGAGAGAGTGACAAGGCAGAGGATAGTTTTACTGAGTGAAAGAACAGCTCTGGACACAAGAAGGGAACTGAAGTGTGTAGCCCCTACCCAAAGGTGGGCAGTCTTAATGTGTGACTGAGTCTGGGATTTTTATGGGCTCGGAAGGTGGAGGCAGTGTGCTGATTGGTCCATGGGCTGGAAAAAGCACCATTTGATTGGCTAAAAGGCATTGAGGAAATTCTGTCTCCAATTGTGGATGCTGACAGCTCAGCTTTCAGGCACTAAACTGTCTTTGACTTGAAGGTTGGGTTTCACCAGGGACCCACCCTTGTCTCCCTATATATTTGTCTGCCTCCTGCTGCTATCAATTTCTAATTCCAGAAAAAAAAAAAACTTTCAGAGTCAGTAAATTCTAACTTTCAAGCCACTAGATTCCTTCTCACTTTTCCTCTTAAATTATTTGGTATGTTTCAGGAATTGAACTTTAATTGATTATTAAGGTGATTACTGTTCTTTAGCCCTGGCTGACTCAATTATGGCAACCTATTTCTTAGTGACCGTTTTCTTCCTAAATTAAGCCAAACATAAACAGAATCCATGTATTACATCAGGGAAAGAATATGTGAATAAACGAAAAAGTATCAAGTTCTTATATTTAAGACATTTTTACTCTCAGAAAGTCAATGTTGTGCCTTAAGGCTCTGCTTTTATGATGCAGAAATATGGACAGTGATGGGTAGGGGTGAAGTATTCAGATAGTTTGCAGTTGATTCACATTACCAGAACTAAGTTGGAACCCTGTTATTTTTAAGAGGTGTTTAAGGTCTGAATTGCTACCATTTCACCTCTGGAGGACTGAGCACTTACTTAATTTTATATGTAATTTCATTAAATAGCAGTTAATATCTACAATAAACTATGTTGCAAATGGCTAAGCAGAGAGATAAATTTAAGGCAGCTTATGACTTTATCATTATCAGGTATAAAGGAAGAAGGCTATTTCTTTGTATATAATTAAATTTATGTTTTATGCTATAATTGAAATGAGAATTGTTAGTCATTTAAAGAGGCACTTTAAAGATTAACTTAATGACACTCATTTTGACTATTTAAAGAGGCCCAAAAAAGAAGAAAGGGGAGTTTTATTTGGAAAAATTCCTTACTTCTTCATAGCCCTTATCAGAAAGTATTAATGTGGCTTTGTGCTTGATAAATAGGTTTGTGTGGGTGGCTGTGGGGAGGGAAGGGAGCTGGCATTTACTCAGCAGCCTTTCCATTTTGTAAAATTGAAAATTCTATCAGTCACCATAAATTAAGTTTAATTTTAATTATTTGGTATCAAATATTTAAAAACAATAACTAGAAAAGAGAAAAAGTTAAAGTGAGAGTAAGAAGAAGTGGCAAAGAGCTGAAAATGCTTCTAAAACAAATAAACAAAAATCCAAACTGAAATTATAAATCTCTTAAGGCAGTATTTTAGTAACTTGGGTTTTTACTCATGTACCAGCCACACTCTGAATTACAAGGGTGTGGGGACAGTACCCTGCCTTGGAGTTATGCAGCCAGATCTGTTCCCCTTGGCTCTGCTGCTGACTCTCTGAGAGAGACCTGGAGCAATCTTCAATGAAATTCAAAAGGAAAACGATTGGTAGATTGGTAAGATGAGAAGGAAAAAGAAAGGATGAGGGGAGAGAGGTAAGGAAAAATCTGCATAGACAGAGAAGACCTGAAAAGAGAAAAAAATCAAGAGGTATGGCATCAGTGGGAGAAAAAAGTGATTTAAACTCTTTTGCCATCTTGACATCTATACATCCCAGAATATTTAGAACAGAAAAACAACGATGGGAGCGTCTGAGTGAAGCAATTTCTTCCTAGGAAGAATTTATCAATCTTGCAAATCAGGAAATCAGGATTCTTTGAATTCATCATTATTATTTTTTTGGCAATGTGGGATCCTGCTATGAGTCATTTATATTTTATAAATACTATTTCCAATCTCACAGGTTTTGACTACTTCCATTTAGTCAAAACTACATTGTTAAAACTTTGTGAACGTCTATAAGAGATTAGAAATAAAACTGTCATTTCAATGAGTTTTATTGTTGTGTATTATTAAATATGCAACTTTAACATCTGAATTTAAACTCCTAAATTGAGAATTATGCTTTGTTTCAAAGCAAGGTAATAATGTAACATTCATATTCTCCTGGCTGGAAGTTGGTAAAATATTAATACACTCAGTACATTTTGCTTTTGCAAAGCCAGTCCTTTTACTATGGTTTAAGTATAGGTTGTTTGTTCCCTCCAAATCTCTTTTTGAAATTTCATCCCCAATGGGATACAATTTGGAGGTGGGGCCTAATTGGAGGTATTTGTGTCATATAGCCAGATCCCTTATGAATAGATTAATGTGTTCCCTCAAGGGTAAGTGAGTTCTTTCTCTTAGTTCTTTTGAGAACTGGTTGATAGAAAGAACCTGGCACCTCCTCCCTTCTCTTCTTTCCTCTCTTGTCATGTGATCTTTACCTTCCATTATGTCTGGAAGCAGCTTGAGGGCCCCCACCAGATGCTGAGGCCCAGTACTGAACTTTCCAGCCATCCAGAATTGTAAGCCAGATGAACTTTTCATCTTTATCAATTATCCAGCCTCAAGTATTCCTTTATAGCAACACAAAATGGAACAAGACGCCTTTCTTTACCAGCATTGCTAATTCAATGGGACAAAAATTGGATAAGAAGAAGTTTTAAATACTAAGACAATTTTCATCAAAAGCCACAAAGCACTTTAAAAGTACCCACTGCACAAAGAACACCCATTATACTAATTAGAAATTATTTAAATTTATTTTTCAAATACTCGTGTAAGGGTCTTACTGGGCCTTCTGTTAGTCTAGTTGAATTAGTGTATATATGAAAATAGACAATATTTGCTACCCTTTGAATAGGTCATTATGACAAGTACTGTTAGCTGCTTATGTAATACATATTTACCTCTTCTTACTTGAACAAAACCTGGATTTTATGTGATACAACAATATCTTCAGGTGTATATTTTCTTTTCCAGCTTCCTTTGCAGCTATGTTTGACCATGTGACATTCATAGTTCTAATGATTTCAAAGGTTATAGGTAACCAATGAGATCAAAGTGAATGCTTCCTTGAGTTTTTGGGAAAGCTTTATCTTTCTTGATGAAAGGGCAGAGTGTTTAGTACTACTTTTCATACTTCTTCTACATTATAGTATTGATGCAATATCTGAAGTAGCAGCATGAACTGGAGCATGTAACCATGAAGTAACAAACATGAAGATGAAAATCAGCACTGTAAAAATGGTGGAGTGAGAGAATGAAAAGAAATGAGGTCCCTGATGGCATCTGAGAACAGTCAGACTAATGCTAGAAAATGCCAATCTTTTGTCTTCTTGTTTTTTAAGAAAAATAAATTCTGTTTGTTAAAATACCTCTTAGGCATTTTGACACTTGTAGTCAAAATCCACCCATAAGTGGAAAAAAAAGAAAAAAGAAAAATGAGGAAAGAAAAGACAAAACAAAAAGAGAAAAGATAGCAAAGAAATGATTGTGAGAGAGAAAGTAGCATGGGTTCTCTTGAAAGAAAAGTAAAGGGGAAATTTAAAAAGAAATTCAATAGTCAACTTGAATATGTAATATAAGCATAATTTATATTCTTTTTTTTTTCCCATTTATTTTATTGCATTTTAGGTTTTGGGGTACATGTGAAGAACATGCAAAATTGTTGCATAGGAACACACGTGGCAGTGTGATTTGCTGCCTTCCTCCCCATCACCTACATCTGGCATTTCTCCCCTTGCTATCTCTCCCCAGCTTCCCACCCCCCACCCTCCCTCCCCTATTTCCCCCCAACTGACCCCAGTGTGTAGTGCTCCCCTCCCTGTGTCCATGTGTTCTCATTGTTCAACACCCGCCTATGAGTGAGAACATGCGGTGTTTGATCTTCTGCTCTTCTGTCAGTTTGCTGAGAATGATGGTTTCCAGGTTCATCCATGTCCCTACAAAGGACCCAAACTCATCGTTT
>NW_022436948.1:26815395-26897375 GCF_009761245.1 Sapajus apella
CATGTCGTCTGCAAATAGAGACAATTTGACTTCCTCCTTTCCTATTTGAATGCCCTTTATTTCTTTTTCTTGCCTGATTGCTCTGGCTAGAACTTCTAATACTATATTGAATAGCAGTGGTGAGAGCGGGCATCCTTGTCTGGTGCCACATTTCAAGGGGAATGCTTCCAGTTTTTGCCCATTCAGTATGATATTGGCTGTTGGTTTGTCATAAATAGCTTTTATTATTTTGAGATACGTTCCATCAATACCTAGCTTATTGAGTGTTTTTAGCAGAAAGGGCTGTTGAATTTTGTCAAAGGCCTTCTCTGCATCAATTGAGATAATCATGTGGTTTTTGTCTTTGGTTCTGTTTATGTGGTGAATTACGTTTATAGACTTGCGTATGTTGAACCAGCCTTGCATCCCCGGGATGAAGCCTACTTGATCATGGTGGATAAGCTTTTTGATGTGCTGTTGCAATCGGCTTGTCAGTATTTTATTGAAGATTTTTGCATCTATGTTCATCATGGATATTGGCCTGTAGTTTTCTTTTCTTGTTGAGTCTCTGCCGGGTTTTGGAATCAGGATGATGTTGGTGTCATAAAATGATTTGGGAAGAATTCCCTCTTTTTGTATTGTTTGGAATAGTTTCAGAAGAAATGGTACCAGCTCCTCTTTGTATGTCTGGTAGAATTCAGCTGTGAACCCATCTGGACCTGGGCTTTTTTTGGGTGGTAAGCTCTTAATTGCTGCCTCAACTTCAGACCTTTTTATGGGTCTGTTCAGGGTTTCAGCTTCTTCCTGGTTTAGGCTTGGCAGGAGGCAAGTGTCCAGGAATTTATCCATTTCTTCCAGGTTTATTAGTTTGTGTGCATAGAGTTGTTTGTAATAATCTCTGATGATGGTTTGAATTTCTGTGGAATCTGTGGTGATATCCCCTTTATCATTTTTTATTGCATCAATTTGGTTATTCTCTCTTTTCTTTTTTATTAATCTGGCTAGTGGTCTGTCTATTTTGTTGATCTTTTCAAAAAACCAGCTCCTGGATTTATTGATTTTTTGAAGGGTTTTTTTGTGTCTCTATCTCCTTCACTTCTGCTCTGATCTTAGCTATTTCTTGTCTTCTGCTAGACTTTGAGTTTTTTTGATCTATCTCCTCTAGCTCTTTCAGTTTTGACGATAGGGTGTCAATTTTTGATGTCTCCTTGCTTCTCATGTGGGCACTTACTGCTATATATTTTCCTCTAGAGACTGCTTTAAATGTGTCCCAGAGATTCTGGTATGTTGTATCTTCATTCTCGTTGGTTTTGAAGAACATCTTTATTTCTGCCTTCATTTCATTGTTTATCCAGTCAACATTCAAGAGCAAGTTGTTCAGTTTCCATGAAGCTGTGCGGTTCTGAGTTAGTTTTTGAATTCTGAGTTCTAACTTGATTGCACTGTGGTCTGAGAGACTGTTTGTTACGATTTCCGTTCTTTTGCATTTGCTGAGGAGTGATTTACTGCCAATTATGTGGTCAATTTTAGAGTAGGTGTGATGTGGTGCTGAGAAGAATGTATATTCTGTGGATTTGGGGTGGAGAGTTCTGTAAATGTCTATTAGGTTTGCTTGGTCCAGGTCTGAGTTCAAGTCCTGGATATCCTTGTTAATTTTCTGTCTGGTTGATCTGTCTAATGTTGACAATGGGGTGTTAAAGTCTCCCACTATTATTGTGTGGGAGTCTAAGTCCCTTTGTAAGTCATTAAGAACTTGCCTTATGTATCTGGGTGCTCCTGTATTGGGTGCGTATATATTTAGGATCGTTAGCTCTTCTTGTTGCATTGATCCTTTTACCATTATGTAATGTCCCTCTTTGTCTCTTATCATCTTTGTTGCTTTAAAGTCTAATTTATCAGAGATGAGAATTGCAACTCCTGCTTTTTTTTGCTCTCCATTTGCTTGGTAAATCTTCCTCCATCCCTTTATTTTGAGCCTTTGTGTATCCTTGCATGTGAGATGGGTTTCCTGGATACAGCACACTGATGGGTTTTGTCTTTTTATCCAATTTGCCAGTCTGTGTCTTTTGATTGGGGCATTTAGTCCATTTACATTCAGGGTTAATATTGTTATGTGTGAATTTGATACTGCCATTTTGATGCTAGCTGGCTGTTTTGCCCTTTAGTTGAGCTGGTACTTGTTGTTCCTTTATATGTGTAGAGCCTCTTTCAGGAGCTCTTGTAGAGCTGGCCTGGTGGTGACAAAATCTCTGAGTACTTGCATGTTCCCAAAGGATTTTATTTTTCCTTCACTTATGAAGCTTAGTTTGGCTGGATAGGAGATTCTGGGTTGAAAGTTCTTTTCTTTAAGGATGTTGAATATTGGCCCCCATTCTCTTCTGGCTTGTAGGGTTTCTGCTGAGAGATCTGCTGTGAGTCTGATGGGCTTCCCTTTGTGGGTAACCCGACCTTTCTCTCTGGCTGCCCTTAGTATTTTCTCCTTCATTTCAACCCTGGTGAATCTGACGATTATGTGCCTTGGGGTTGCTCTTCTTGACGAATATCTTTGTGGTGTTCTCTGTATTGCCTGGACTTGAATGTTTGCCTGCCTTGCTAGGTTGGGGAAGTTTTCCTGGATAATATCCTGAAAAGTATTTTCCAGCTTGGATTCATTCTGTTCGTTGCATTCGGGTACGCCTATCAAACGTAGATTAGGTCTTTTCACATAGTCCCACATTTCTTGGAGACTTTGTTCAATCCTTTTTACCCTTTTTTCTCCAGTCTTGCCTTCCCGTTTTATTTCATTGAGTTGATCTTCGACCTCTGATATCCTTTCTTCTGCTTGGTCCATTCGGCTGTTGATACTTGTGCATGCTTCATGAAGTTCTCGTGTTGCGTTTTTCAGTTCCATCAATTCACTTATATTCCTTTCTATTTTGTCCATTCTTGTTAGCATTTCGTCCATTCTTTTTTCAAGGTTCTTAGTTTCTTTGCATTTGGTTAGAACATGTTCTTTAAGTTCACAGAAGTTTCTTACTACCCACCTTCTGACGTCTGATTCTGTCATTTCATCACACTCGTTCTCCATCCAACCTTGTTCCCTTGCTGGTGAGGAGTTGTGATCCCTTTTAGGAGGAGAGGTGTTCTGGTTTCGGGTGTTTTCATCCTTTTTGCGCTGGTTTCTTCCCATCTTTAAGGATTTATCCACCTGTCGACTTTGTAGTTGCTGGCTTTCAGATTGGTTCTCAAATCTTTCAGATTGACGTTCTGTTTGTTGATGATGAGGTTATTTCTGTTTCTTGGTTTTCCTTCTGACAGTGTGGCCCCCCTGCTGTAGGTCTGCTGAGGTTCACTCCAGGCCCTGCTTGCCTGGGGTTCACCTGCAGCAGCTGCTGAACAGCAAGGGTTGTTACCAGTTTTCTTCTTCTGCTATCTTTGTCCCAGAAGGATACCCGCCTAGTGTCAATCTGATCTCTCTTTTATGAGGTGTCTTTTTGGATATATAGGGGTCAGGGAGCTGCTTGAGGAGACAGTCTCTTCTTTATAGGAGCTCAAATGGTGAGCTGCGAGCTCTGTTGTTGTTCATTCAGAGCTGCTGGGCAGGTACTTTTAGGTCTGCTGCAGCAGAACTCATAAACTGCTTTTTGTTCCCAGGTGCTCTGTCCCAGGGATTTAGGGCTTTATTTATGAGTTTCCGTTATGTTGCCGCCTTCTTTTCTTTTTTTTTTTCCTTCAGACCTGCCCAGCCCAGCAAGGAGGTAGCCTAGTCACTGTCGGCCTATAGCAGCTTTGCTGAGCTGCTGTGGGCTCCGCCCCGCTGACGAGTGAACTTCCCTGCAGTCCTGTTTATATGGGTGTAGTTAGAACTGCTTTGGCGATGGTGGCCCGCCTCTGTTGGGGCGGAGTCTCTGCTGTGGCGGGTTGCCTTGGCAACAGCGGGCTGCCTCAGCAATGGCGGGTTGCCTTGGCAACGGCGGGCTGCCTCGGTAATGGCGGACGCCCCTCCCCCACAGAGCTGGACCGTCCCGGGTTCAGCTGCGCTTGCTGTGAAACTCTCAATCCAGAGTTTCTGGTTGCTGTTCTTTTGTGGGGGTGGGACCAGCCGAGCCTGATCGCCTGGCTCCCTGCCTCAGAGCCTTTTTTAAGTTGGTGTTCCAGTAGCCTGTTGAAGAGGCGCCGGGGTCTGTTTGTTTTCCCCTGCCGCCACTCACTGCGCTGGCTTAAACAGCGGCACTGAGGTTTGTGGCGCTTTTTTTTCTTTTTTTTTGCCCTGGAATCTACTGTCCTGGTTCTCTGCTCAGTCCCCTTTTTGAAGCAGCGTATGGGCGACTTCCCGTGGCTCCAATCGCCAGCCTAAAGGGCCCCTGGACCGGTGTATTTTGTACGGAGACCCGCGGCTCCGGGGCGCCGACAAAGCAGCCACGCGGGGCAAAGCAGCAGCCCTGGCCGGCACAGCCGCACTGGCGACCGTGGAGCTCCTCTGCCCGGGAATTTCCTAGTCTGCGGGCAATAAAAACACGGCATCCACTCACCCTCTGCGCTTTCACTGGGAGCTGCAATCCTGAGCTGTTCCTACACGGCCATCTTGGATCGTCCCCCCATAATTTATATTCTTAATCATCTGCATTAGTCTGTGTGCCTTAATTTATTCAAATAATTTTAAATGCCTGTAAAATAACAAATAATATTTTTACAAAGATGTGGGCATTTAATTTTGGGAAGAAGGTGGTAAAACTCAAAGCAGTGAACACAGTCTGAATTAGTAAATGTGAATTTGCACAGGATAGGTCTGTCCACTCTGTGGAGGTTCTTTTTTGGATTTTCTGAGACAAAATACATTTTTTTCCAGCTTGTCAAAGTGGATTGTGAGCGTACAAAGAAAAATAATTAAATTGTGTATTTATTTGTTGTCATTGAAACCTGAACTTAGTTTTTATGCTTACAACATTTATAGTATTTTTTAAAAGGCAAGATGTACATTCATGTTTGAAAAGGCATGAATATCATCAATCTTGTCAATCCTTTAAGAAAAAATTAGTTTTCTTCTAATACCTTCTTCCCCATACATCCCTCTCCTTCACCCAGAGAAATGTGCTTTGAAAACTCCTTCGCTTGATTATAACCAAAAAGGCTAAGTAATTGAAAACTCTTGCAGTGGATATATATAATATAAATTTATTGCCCAAACATAGATATTTACCTTTTAAAATTTACTCATCTTCTCATTACTCAGAGGGATGTGCTACAAATATTTTAAGTTTTTTCAATTGTGTATCTATGTCAATTTACCTGACTTTTCTCATCCTCACCAAATTGTGTCCTACAGATATGTCATAGGGTTTATTTCTTATAACTTTGAATCGTGATTATGTGCTTAGAGAAGTGTATTTCCACAGACTAAGTGGCATTTGGGGAAACAAGGTAATGAAGACCCCATCACACCCCAGCAAATAAGTAGAAGGGAGAGGGAGGTATATAGGGATGAATGTTAAATGCAGAAGCCGTGGATAATTGAATGATGCTGATAATAAACAAGCTTATAAGTCACTAATCTAGAAGAGGGTTTGCAAACTGATAGCATTTTGGCCACATCTGGCCTGCAGATGCTTTTAGTTTGATTCACAGAATATTATATGTAAAAATTGAGTTAGGGGCCAACATTGATAAATTGATAGATTTCACATACAAAATCTGAACTGACATTTTGGAGAATCCAGAAGAATTGGCAAATCAAGGACCACAGTCCTGCTTGGAAAATGTTGGCTGGAGCCAGCAGTGGATACTCAGGGACATGGATTATGTGTTCTCTGATCTGTCCATTGCTTCACACTGTCTGGGTTCTACAGGCCTTTGAATTTACAAACACTAGGGGGCAGTCTAAATGATGATTTCTTCATAACTATTTATTAATCATCATTTTTTTGAAAACATACCTCTCACTAAGCCCAACTACACAGGACAGAGCAGGGATCATAGTTTTTCTTCTTTATGATCTTAATGACTTGTTGACTTACGTTACAGATTCTCTTAATTACTTGATGACTGACCATAATCTTTGATAAACAGAAAATTTTAGTTTAAAATGTTTTAGTATAGAATGTGGTAAATTGAAAATATGTTTTTAAAAATCATATTTCCCAAGGATCAATGTAACACCAGTAGTAAGTTACAGCTTCCATCAAGTTTTCATATGCATTAACTGAACCACTGAGAGGTCATTGGTCTGGTTTCAGAAATGAAAAAATGAAATGATTTTCATTTAAACAAAAACTCCAGTGTTTTGTATTCAACCTGCCAGAAGAACAGGTCTTCCTTTCATGCTAGTCATATATGGATGGTGGGGGTATACTGGAAGACAGAGGGCTATTAAAATTCGTAATTTGTAAGCAATATAGCAGTGCTGACCTTTGTATCAAATGCTACATCTAGTCTTTCTGAGATGAAGATCATATCCTGAGTAAATAAAACTATTCATCAGAATGAACTATAGAGTTTAAGTCTGCTTTATAACATCCAAACAAAGGAGGAATACAGGATATAAGACAAAGAATACCCTATGGAGCCCTAGAAATTAAAAGCAATCTCATAGGAGTAATGGTTCTTAAAATCCACATGTGGATAATGATTTGGAATCGTTGAAAACTTTCTCATGTCTTATGGCCCTCTTGGTGCCTTCTAAAGTTTCACGCCCTTATAGTGGAGAAAGAGAGAACTAAGAGCAAAAGGGATTTCCTTTATATTCAAATCACCCATTTTAAATGCATGCAATATGTTTTCCATTTCCCACTTTGTGAAATCTGCTTTTTTCAGCTGTCATTTTCTTTTAAGGAGAAACTTAAAGGAGCTCTCTTTGGGACCACTGACCTTGACTTATCAGTTATCTAGGTTTCTGCTAAGTACCATTTGCTTTTCACTCATACCAGATAAAGCATTAGAGTTTAATGGGGACAGAAAGATAAGGGTTGAGGGGGGCAGGAGACGAGAGCTTGCAAGAGCCATTTTTAGGTTGTAGAATGGAGCTGGAGGTTATGTCTTCTTTGGACCACATGTCACTCAGAAATGACACTTTGCTTCCTTCTTATATGCTAAGAGATATTTGAATCTAATGGCCAGGCCTTCAGGAATTTGTTGATTTCTACAAGGCACTTTGCCAAATTTAATGGCTTTCATGCAATCAACCTTAGCAGGTCTGTATTCCTCAAGCAGAAGTTCTTGTAAGAAAGCAAAACAGTGCAGCATAACAGGGATTTTCAACAAAAATATATATTAAAAATACAGTGAGGAATTTATTAACTTCAAATTATTTATATATAGCTATAAATCATAGAGGAAAATATGATAAGGAAGATTTCAAGAAATACACTTTGTAGGTATGGATCAATGCATTTCTTTATGCTTTTTCAGCATTTTAAGTTAATATTAATTTCCTCTCCACAAAGTTTACTTCCAAAGCTAAATGATTACAGCTTGAAATCACCCTCAGCTTTTGTTGTTTAGAAGGCTTTAGCTTCTTACATTCAGGCATTTTCACCAGCATATGGACAACTCAAAGCAACCTGAATACTTTTTCAAGCAAAAGCATAACTAGGAAAGATGTCACAATTGGTCTCTCAGCCCACACCATTTTAACAAGCCAGGTACAACCTTTGGATATTTAAGCAATACATTTGTTATTCAATTAGTTTATAAGGCAGACAAAACTTAAACCTCTTTATCAGTAAACCCTAGCTATGTCTGTTCTCCTGCACTGTGGTAAGATTCCAAACTTCAACGATAATTGTTTCTTACAACAATCAGGACATAAAATCACCAGGTGAGATCATAGATGTAGTCTCTCATTCCAGTGTCACCGATAGTTATGAGAGGCTAGTTGGAATAGAGGAAAGTAGAGCATGAGGAGTGGGAAACAGGAGAGAGAGAGAGAGAGAGAGAGAGAGACAGATAGACAGACAGACAGACAGGGAGCACTTTATTATCAAGATTACTTTTCTTAAGTCCATGCAAGGCAGGCCCTTTCCCTGGTCTGAGATTAACCAATTTTTTTTGCTTTTGAGTGCCATTTTCACATGTTTAAGTCCTCCTCGCATACCTGAGATTCCAGGGCATTTTATGTGAAGCATCTGAGCCTGAACTGAGCCCAAATTCTCTGGGGTACACTTTTCAATATTCCACTCAGTGGGCTAGGTTGACCAGATGTCACAAGGAGCTCTGAGCTCTGTTCCTATGGGGTTGTCCTTGATCCCCATTCCAGGTCCTAGTTCCAGGAGCCTTGACTGGCAAGCAGATTACTCTCTGGCCAGAGTGATAGGTTCTTTTTTCTTGTTGTTGGTCTATTTGTTTGCGTGGTTGCGTGAGACTGGACAGCTGCATTAGTGCTGGCACACTGAATTTGGGTGACTCATGCACATTGTAGACTGCAGGAAGACTTTAGGGCAATGGGCTCCCCATGTTCATTAGCACCCGTTGGGCTTAAGCTACAGTGTGAGCTAATATGATGGCTTATGAACATGTCGGTTCTGACAGCAGTGCAGCCTCCAGTCTCTCACATCTATAACAGGGGTAACAGCAGGCATTGTTTACCCTGTGTAGCTCGACCACTGCACTCAGAGCCGTTACCCTAACCCTTCCGAGGCTCCACACTGTGTGTTAGTTAGTCCTTCAGAAATGGCTTCAGCCCCTCTGTCCTTCTATGTCCTCTGAGGACTTTAAGACCATTTTTTCCTTAACA
Organism: Sapajus apella; assembly: GCF_009761245.1. Lineage (NCBI taxonomy): Eukaryota > Metazoa > Chordata > Mammalia > Primates > Cebidae > Sapajus > Sapajus apella. The sequence continues at coordinate 26,824,082 of NW_022436948.1, forward strand.
CTAATGGTTAATTGATGCCATACTCTTCCTGGGTTGGTCTTAACACATGGTTGACAATGGACAGATATTCTTTGTACAAATGAGATCATTCTTATCTCTCCACATAGAGACTTGTCTATGCTTTTTGCTGGTGGAAATATGTAGAAGAGGGGATGTGAAAATATGTTGATCTGTGATTACAATATTATAAATGGCAAATATAACATGACCAGAAAGCAAATGACCATTTAGTTTCTTGCATCCTCTGGGTAAGACTTGCATTTATGGTCATCATCAACAAAGCATAGTGCAACTTTTGAGAGAGACAATGAAGGCTGATATTTATGGGCAGAATGATGGATGATATAGCACCATGAGTAATGATATAATAATATAATCAGCTTATTATAATGATATAAGTTTATGTTCTTACTTATAACTGAGGGCTAAACACTGAGTACCTGTGGACACAAAGAAGGGAACAATAAAAAATAGGTCCCACTTCAGGGTGGAGTGTAGGAGGGTGGTGAGGACCAAAAAACTACCTATCAGGAACTATGCCTATTAGCTGGGTAATGAAATAATCTGTGCCCCAAACCTCCGTGATATACAATTTTTCTATATAACGAACCCGTATATGTACCCCTGAAACTAATATAAAGCTAAAAGCAAATAATAAAAATAAAAGTAACGTACAGATATTGCTTCAGTACAAACAGGTTCTAAAGAACAATAACGTCATAGTAATAATAGTATTAACAATTAATGTGTTAAAGAGATTAGCAATCTCTGTCCTCCCTACATCAAGTGACCACAACCACAGCTACTCAGTGAAGATTTTCTCACCTGTATTGAAACATAACAAGGAACAAAAGTCTTCCCAGAAGCTGATAGCTCCTCTTCATCCCAAGAATGTAGTTCTAAAAACATGGTTGGATCTGATGGCAAAATTGTGAATTTAGAAGAATTTCTGCCAGCAGTTTTCTCCTGTTCAGGCTTCCCTTTCGTAATCTCATTAGATTTAGCTGCTTTTCCTCATTCTCCTATTAGCTTTATTCCTCTTCCCATTACCTGAGTGCTATATATTCACTGCAAACTTGTAAAATGAAGTGAAGTAGAAATTGCAAATATATTTGTCTTATGAATCCTTGACAGAGGGCAATTGGCAGTGGTGCAAGAGAAAGTCTAAGAATTTGTTAAGACTTCAGAAATTTAAGCCGTGACCCAGAGTTTCCTATTAAATAGATCTGAGGGAGATGCCAAAAATCTTCAGTTTGAAAAACCATCCCCACTGATTTTGATGGCGGTAGTCTGGCTGCTCCAAATTGCTACATGTATATTAACTGTGACCTCACAAAGATAATACCCAATATTTTGACATAGCCCTGTAGTATTGGGGAAAAATCAGACTGGATAATAAGAGAAATGGGTAATTTTAACTGAGGAATAATCAGCCTAGATAATAGTAGAAATAACTGGCCAGTGGAATCATTATTCTTAGCTGTAATGAAAAATTTGGTGCTGTTTAAGTCCTACACTTTAGGTAACAGATGCTGTCTTGGACTGGATGAGCTATACACAGATCTTGGAGAGAAATTGGTTTGTGTATCTAAAATACAGATATCAGGAATGAAATTAAGCAGTGTCTACAGTGTTATTTCTTAAAATATGGTCTGCAGATCATCTGACAGAAAATCCTCAATTGGTGATGGAAGCATCTGAGCAGAGCAAAGGAGCAGGTTTAACAATGTAAATCTCAGGGTCTCATCCTAGACCTTTTGAACTAGAATCCTTGTGAATGCACCTTTGAAGTATGCATTTTTGCAAAACCTTCTAAATGATTCATATGGATTTGAAAATCACCTATCCACTGGAGAAATGGAAGGCAAGATTTTAGAGACATATTTAAAGTAAAGAGAAACAATAACTGTCTAAGCATTAGTCTTGTAATTTTGTTGATAATAACGAACAAAATTTAAAATATATATTCTCCTGTAATTTGAAGTATGTACTCTTTATTTTTTTGCGGTCTGTACATTTTCTTTCAAGCACAGATCCTGCATGGCCAAAATTCTCAATGCCCCCAAAGTTCTGATGACACGCAGTGGTTAACTTGAACCACCTTTAATTCCTCATCCAATGTTTCTGTGTATTTTTTTTTTTTTTTTTTTTTTGAGACGGAGTTTCGCTCTCGTTACCCAGGCTGGAGTGCAATGGCGCGATCTCGGCTCACCGCAACCTCCGCCTCCTGGGTTCAGGCAATTCTCCTGCCTCAGCCTCCTGAGTAGCTGGGATTACAGGCACGCGCCACCATGCCCAGCTGAATTTTTGTATTTTTAGTAGAGACGGGGTTTCACCATGTTGACCAGGATGGTCTCGATCTCTTGACCTCGTGATCCACCTGCCTCCGCCTCCCAAAGTGCTGGGATTACAGGCATAAGCCACCGCGCCCGGCCCTGTATTTTTTTTTAAAAAGAAAAATAGTCTTCACAGTTGTGCCCATGTTTCGACTAGTGGAAACAAACCCCTCTCTGCCTCAGTGATTTCCTTAGTCAAACTATGCATAGAGCAAGCAGTTGCAAGATGAAGGTCACCCAAATCAGTTCATTTTGTTTCTGGGACACATGCAGGTGCCAATCAAATGGACTTTGCAATACCAATGAATAGATAAAATAGTTTAAAATTAATACATAATAATATTATAAGTTAATGACTGAAAGTTTTTGTTCCCTCAAAATTTATATGTTGAAATTCTAACACCCCAGGTGATGTAATTGGGAGCTTGGGAGGTGATTAGGTCATAAGGGTGCAGCCTTCACAAACGGGATTAGTGCCCTTACAAAAATCTCTCTCGCTTTTTTTTTTTTTTTTTTTTTTTTTTTTTTTTTTTTTTTCAGAGTTTCACTCTGTTCCCCAGGCTGGAGTACAGTGGCATAATCTCAGCTCACTGCAGCCTCCACCTCCTGAGTTCAAGTGATTCTCCTGTGTCAGCTTCCTCAGTACCTGGGATTACACCATCCCCAGCTAATTTTTGTTTTGCCATGTTGGCCAGGCTGGTCTCAAACTCCTGACCTCAAGTGATCCATCTGCCTTGGCCTCCTAAAGGGCTAGATTACAGGCATGAGTATTTTTTTTATACTCATGCCAAAGCAGTGGCCTTTGGGTTCCCTCCCTCTCTCTTCTGTGTGAGGACACAGTAAGAAGGCAGTCGTCTATGAACTAAGAACGAGGTTCTCACTAGGCGCTGAATTGGCCAGTACCTTGATCTTGGACCCCCAGTCTTCAGAATCATGAGAAATAAAGCTTGTTTTTAAAGCCATACAGTCAATGGTGTTTTTGTTATAGCAGCCTGAATGGACTAAGACATATAGCATTGATTTATTTTTAAATTTCCTTTAAAAACTAAAACACATCAGAAATGATTTGCTGTTATTTATGTACCTCCTCTGTCTAGACCAGATATTTGTGTTATATTCTAACCTTATTTTACCAAAAGGGGTCCTCCCATCCCACTAAGTCTGTTGCTGTAACAGCCAAACTTCACTTCTGTTCCCAGTAGTCAGGAAGACTTTTGCTCCCAGGTTTTTGCCTTGTTGGTTGGTTTACAGCACCCGAGCGCTGTGGATGTTTAACCAACACACATTTTTTTAAGTGCTTACAGCAGCACTTGTACATGACTAATAGTTCAGGTCCACCCAGTGTTAAATTTAAATTGCCCAGTGTTACATTGAAAATGGGTGCTTAGGCAGTTTCAAACCCTGATAAATGTTGGGGAATGTGATGTTTTTAATGCTTTAACTGCTGTCATGCTGCTGTGCATGGTCGCCATGTGGCACATTCCTAGGTTTTGAACCCACCTGTGAGTTGAGAGTCAGAGGAAAAATTTCAGAAAATAAGGACTTCTGTGCACAGAATTCAGTTATTGCTTGGGAAAATAAATGTAATTTATATTCATGTGTCGTACAATCTAATTACCTATAAGGTAATAATGTCTGGAAAATATTCAAAGAAAGGCATAAAATAAAAAGTTCAGAGAATCCTCAAGGAATAACTTGGTGGAGAAGAAAAAAAAGGGGCCCAAACTAAAATGTCATAATGTAGATGAATGTCTAGATACTCTTTAATGTTATTCTGATCTATTCTATTCTATTCTATTCTATTCTATTCTATTCTATTCTATTCTTGTTAATAAATTCTGGCCGAAATTAATGTCATGATTCACCAATAATTATTTCCGCACAGTGTGAACACACTGTTCTAAAGACTAAAGTCTCCACAGGGAAGTCATAGGACATAACATTAAAGGCTTAGGAAAGAGATGAGAACAGACCTTAAAAAGCAATCTAAAGACATTTCTAAAAAGTAGTTTAAGTAATTGTTAGGCAATTGCTAGAAAATAACTTAAGAGTCACTGGAGGTCTTTGAGTTTATAAAGAATTATCACTGCAAAATTTTAGGCAGATCTGGTGGCAAAGTGTAAGGTAGCATTGAAGAGTTTGTTAACATGCTGTAGGAATTAGTCTAAATAAGAAATCTCCATTAGAGTAGAAATGGAGAGTACAAAAAAGTGACATAGTAGAATTTGTACAAAACCTGTTTGAATGGAAAGAGGGAGAAAGAGGAAGGAGTCAGATGGCCTCAGCCCTTCTTGAATGATTAGAATACTTGGATGTTATTATGGGTGGATTGTGTTTCCTGGAATTTCCATGCTGAGATCCTGACCCCCAGTATTTACAAATGTGAGAGACAGGACCTTTAAAGAGGTAATTAGGTTAAATAGGCTTTCAGGGAGGGTCCTAATTCAATCTAACTGTTATTTTTATAAGAAGAGAAGATCAAGACACATACAGAGAGTGGGGAGTGGAGAGAGGACAGGGGTGCATGTGCACGTGTAACAAGAGACAACCACCTGAGACCTGAGAACATGGCAAGAGGGTGATCACCTGCAAGCCTAGAAGTGAGGCCTCAGAAGACACTAACCTTGCCAGTGCCTTTATCTTGGACTTCTAGCCTCTAGAACTGTAAGAAAATAGATATTTGTTATTTAAACCACCCAGTCTCTGGTACTTCGTCATGGCATTAGGAGCAAACTGAGACAGATGTATAACATTAACAGAGACAGGCACATTAAGAGAAGGGATACGTTTGGATTTGTTAGTGGGTAGAAAGGAACATGTTCTTCTGACTTTGGATATGCTGAGCCTGGAATATCAATGAGATAGGCCAAAAGGCAATGAGAAGAAAAACAAGTACACATGATCTTAAATTTGTTCAAAAATAAAGTAAAAGTAAATAGCTTTTTTTTTTTTTGAGAAAGAAAGATTGCAAGATTTTCCTCATATCTTTTGAAGGTGTCCATAAAATGCCACTTTCTGAGATGTGAATTTTTCATTTTGCATTTTAGTCAATAAGAGGCTTCAAATTTTTAATTCAACTTTACAGTATACTTTCATTAAAAATATTGGTTTAAGGCCAATAATAATGTGATGACTTAATTTAAAGCAATATTTTTGCAGTTTTTATTAGTTTTTAAGATATCTTTAGAGATGTGGCAGCAACAGCTCATACATAGTATGCATAAGGAACTGAAGGAGAAAATGAAATACTTGTTTAAAGCCTGCAAAGGGGATATAGCTTTTTGTTGCGGCAATTCCATAGCTAATTTTAATTTTAGCCCGGCTTTCCTTCTTCACTTGTCTCTAACAATGAACAACATTAGCAACAATAAAACCACAGAGAGCAAAATGCACAAAAAAATTTATTTAACTCTCTTTTCAAAAATTTTGTTTGAATTAAGATTACATGTTATGAAAATTACGAGTCTGTTAAATGTCTTTTATTCTGGTTGAAAGAATCAGTCTCAGTTTTAAACAAAAATCTTGTATTTACTTTTCTTTTCCTTTTGTTTACCTAGAAAAAAATATTCTGTAGCATAGTATGCATAGTTCTGCTCATTGCTTTTTTTCACTTAACAAGTCCTTAAGAGCTTTTCATATTTGAAAATAGGGCTCTTCCTCAATTTTTACTCACAATTGAATAATGTCCCATTGTATGAGGTCCCATAATGTCCTTAATCTGTCCTTTTTGGAGTATTTTTAGATTGTTTTCATTTATTTTTGCTGTTGTGAACAATGGTGCTGTAAATAGTTTTGAAAATATATCACTGTGGTAGGGAGAATTTTAACCCTATAATTTTCATCCACTAGTGTTATGTTGTGTGCCTGTTATACTACACAGCACAAGGAATTGTGCAGATGAAATTATGGTCATGGATTTTAAAATAGGAAGATTAGGCCGGGCGCGGTGGCTCACGCCTGTAATCCCAGCACTTTGGGAGGCCGAGGCGGGTGGATCACGAGGTCAAGAGATCAAGACCATCCTGGTCAACATGGTGAAACCCCGTCTCTACTAAAACTACAAAAAATTAGCTGGGCATGGTGGTGTGTGCCTGTAATCCCAGTGACTCAGGAGGCTGAGGCAGGAGAATTGCCTGAACCCAGGAGGCGGAGGTTGCGGTGAGCCGAGATCGTGCCATTGCACTCCAGCCTGGGTAAAAAGAGCGAAACTCCATCTCAAAAAAAAAAAAAAAAAAAATAGGAAGATTACCTAGGTGGACCTAATGTAATCACACAGGTTCTTAAACGTGGAAGAGGAAGTTTTGCAACTTGAGTTGACTAGAAGAGGTCAGTCAGAGTGACAGAATATGGAAACAGAGGCAGAAGAGATTTGAAGCATGAGAGGAACTTGACCCATCTTTGTGGCTTTTTACATAAAGGAAGTGAGTCAGAATTCAGAGACTACAGGCAGGTAACCTTTAGGAGGTGGTGGCCCGTCTTAGCTGACAGTCAACAACAAATAAATCAATGAATAAATAATCGAATGAATGAATGGATATATAAATAAATGGGGTTCTTTTCTGTAGAACTACAAGGGACTGAATTCTGCCAACCATTTGAAAAAGCAGAAGCTTCAGATTAAAGTACAGCCCTGTTAAAACCTTGAGAGATTCTAAACTTAAAAAAATAGCCAAACCCATCTGTCTTCTGGCCCACAGAACTGTGAGATAATAAATGTGTACGTTTAAGTTTAAATTTGTGGCAATTTGTTACAGCGGTGATAGAAAACCAATGCAAGTATGTTAGCAATAGAAAACTAATACATGTGTACCTACGTCGTAAATTTCTAAAGTGTAATTATTGGGTCAAAGAATAGGTACAATGATAATTTTAGCAGAGTTTTCAAAATTCCTTACAAAAAAGTTAGAGCAAGTCACCTTCTCATGATCAATGAAAGTCCAGATTTTTCCATTGGTATCAAGCTTTTGGATCTTTTGTTACATAGACAGCAAATGGTATCTCAATTTTCTTTTAATTTACATATATCTTAGTAAAGTTTTGCATCTTTTTTTCTTTTTCTTTTCTTTTTTTTATTTTTATTTTACTCTAGGTGCATACTATATCTGGCATTTCTCCCCATGTTATCCCTCCCTACTCTCCCCACCCTCGCCACCCGGCACTGTCTCTCCCCTACCCTCTCCCTGACTACCCCAGTGTGTGATGCTCCTCTCCCTGAGTCCACATGTTCTCATTGTTCAACACCCACCTATGAGTGAGTACATGCTTCCGCATTTAAAAAATACCACTTTTGGCTGGGTGTGGTAGTCAAGCCTGTATAATGCTAGCACTTTGAGAAGCTGGGGTGGGCAGATTGCCTGAAGTCAGGAGCGCAAGACCAGCCTGGCCAACATGGTGAAACCCCATCTCTACTAAAAATACAGAAAATAGCCAGGTGTGGTGGCTGATGCCTGTAATCCCAGCTATTCGGGAGGCTGAGGCAGGAGAATAGCTTGAACCTGGGAGATGGAAGTTGCAGTGAGCCGAGATAGCACCACTGGGTGGTAACAGACTGAGACTCTGTCTAAAAAAAACCCAAAATACTACTTTTATGTCCATATATATGAATTTTTAATTCATATCTTTTGTTCATTTTTCAGTAAGATTGGCCAATGTATCTTGTTGCTTTGTAAAGTTGTTTACATACTGTAGAAATTTGTCCTTTGTCTATAGGCTGCACCTTCCCCTCAATTGGACATTTTGCCTTTGACCCTATTCATGGTGGTATTTTAATACATATTTTTTATTTTAGTTTTTAAAGAGTCAGATGTACTTGTCTTTTATTTAGTAGCTTACAAATTTGACGGTATGCTAAAAAGGTCTTTTCTAGGTAAATGTCTTAAACAGAAAATTCACTGATTGTTTAAAATTACTTTTTGGTTTTATTTTTGAAATTTAAATCTTTAATCTTCTCATAGAATGAATAATTATTTTTTTAATTTTCTACTGATTCGAAATGGCACTTTAATCATCTTTTAAATTCCCATTTGTACTTTGCATATTTCTTATCTTAGTCTGTTTCTTTCATGATTCTCTCTATTCATGCACTAACAACACACTTTAAATTATTTAACCTTTAAAATCTGTTATAATATCTGGTAGTGCTATCTGCTACATTGTTCTTCCTCTATTATTGTTCATAATCTTTAGAATCACCATTGTAATTAAAAAATTAAGGCTAGTGAGTTTGGTGGGGTATTAATAAATTTATACATTAGCTTAGGGAGAATATTCATCTTTATGATGTTGAGTCTTTTTTATCCAAGAACCAGACTTATACTTTTATTTGCTCCAGTGCACTTTAGTCTCCTAAATACACATTTTCACATTCTTAATTTTATTTTTAGATATCTTATTTATTGCCATCATAAATAGAGTCTTCCATCATATCTTCTAACTAGTTTTTGCTTGTGAATATAATATTGTATGTGCATGTGTAGATATATATATATTAAATAATAAGTATATTTGTTTTTCTGTATACTCTTTTCTCAGGCATTTAATAAACTTTCTGTTTCCCTATTGATTCTAAGTGTAAAATTTGATAACCTTACTTCATTATAATGAAGTCATTAATATTACCATCATAAAGATGATTTATATGATCATTATAAATGAATGATAATAATACTTATTTTATTTTATTATTTTGAGACAAGGTCTGGCTCTGTCACTCAGGCTGGAGTGCAGTGGTGCAATCTCGGCTCACTGCAACCTCTGCCTTTTGGGCTCAAGCGATTCTCCCACGTCAGCATCCCTCGTGAGTAGCTGGGACACGCACATGAGACCCTGCCTGGCTAAGTTTTGTATTTTTAGTAGAGATGGGGTTTCATCATGTTGTCCAAGCTGGTCTTGAACTCGTGAGCTCAAGCGATCCACCCGCCTCGGCCTCCCAAAGTGTTGGGATTGTAGGTGTGAGCCACTGTATCCGGCCCTTTCTTTTAAATTGTAAATGTATAATGTTGTTGCTTATCTAATTGTGTTCAGAAAGATTAGATATTGTAATCACTCCCTGTTTTAGAGTCCTACTCAGCTACAGCTACTATCCTAAGATCATCTTTTTCCTTTGAACACCATGATTTATACAATCTACTGAACGTCAACACAGGTTATCTCTCCAAGACAGGTTCCAAATGCATCTAGCTTTTTCCCTGCTATCATTTATCTAAGTGTCAGGCTCCATCTTGACTGTTGGAAAATTTAGATTTTATATGGCTCCCAAACTTGGGTACGCATCAGAATTATCCAAGGAACTTTCTGAAAACAAATTACAAAGCTTCAAAGGATATCCACTGAATCTGAAATTTGGGAGTAGAGTCTTTTTTAAAAGACATCCAGGTAATTCTAAAGTTATTACAAAAAAAATCTCACCAATCCAAGAGAGTGTTTCTCAGCCAACAACATTTTTTCCTCCTAGAGAACATGGGTCATGTCTGGAGGCGTTTTTCATTATCTCAAGTAGAGGTGGGGAGGGCCACTGGCTTCTAGTGTATAGAAGCTATTAAACATTTTGCAAGGCAGAAAACAGCCTCCACAACAAAGAATTTTCTGACCCAAATATTAATAGCAATAAGATCGATAAACCTAATCCAAGACCTGGACCTGCAAACCATCAAAATCATTTATCCATACTGACCATTGCAAGTAACATGTTGTTTAACAATGTAAACTACTACAAAGTATATAAAGTTTCAATACACTATGCCCCTATGCCAAAACCATATGATCTGAGCCTTGTTATGAGCTGAAGAACAGATAGGTTTTCCCTGAGATTGTAAGAGTTAGAACTTTTATTTTGGTAGAAAGTATGACGCTATAATCAGAATCTTTTCTTCCTAACCTCAAGACTTCAATTTAGATGCGGGTAACAGTGTACCTCCCTTGAAGCTAGGAATGGCTGTGTAAAACAGAGCTACAGAATGAGAGATAAGTGGAACTTCTGGTGGTGCTTCCATCAAAGCTCAAGACAGCTAGGTTAAGTTGGCACATACTTTTCTGTCTTTTATCTTTCCATCTTCCTGCCTGGGTCACTGATGTAATATTCAGGATGGACATGTATCTTGTGACTATGAGGTGACAAGCATATATGTTAATGACATCTGAGTGGAAAGGAGATGGAGCCCAGATTCCTGAGCACATTCAGACCTGCCACAGCAGCCTAGCTCTGAACTCCCTTCAAGTAAGAAAAGTGAATACCCCAATTTGTCATTTTTTTCAGCTGAATGCAATTCCTTACTATGCAGTTCTCATAATTAAGACACCTAAACTGTTAAAGTGTCACCTATAGTAGTAAAAGATTATGACCTTTACAGATGAAGCTATATTTTTTTTTTAATAAGAAAATAATATAAGTGCTTGGGGCTTGAAAGTGAGATTTTCAAGGCATGTATGAAAACAGGGCATGGGTTAGCAAGTGACAAGGATTAAAATATATTGTTGAATCCCTCTATATGAAAAATTAGCTTGAAATTATGTGTATGGGGGAGTGAGCTCAGGTTATAGTGGTAGATGAGACTGGACAAATGGCTGAAAAAAATTTAAGAGTGGGGATATGTAACATTTAATTTTAAAGTGTTTGCATTACTTTGATACAAAACTTTGACACAAAAACATCCAATAATGTCTCCTGTATACTGTCTATTTGTGGGCTTTTTTTTTTTAATTAAGTGAAATTCAAGAAGAAAACAGGCCAAATTTCATATCTACATTGGCATAAAGAAAAACAAAAATTATTGGATAGGAGCTGAAAAGCCCATTAATTATCAGCAGAAATGAGAATGGAGGAGGTTTGTGGGAATTTGAAGAGAGAGAAAGAGAAGAGAATGGGCTTGGAGAAAGAATGCCAAGCAAGACAGAGAATTCGGGGGGAAGGAGCATGTTGGAAAGAGAAAAGGCTGGGAATAGAGTGTTAGAGAAAGAGGGGTATAGTTGCATTCATCATAGGATAAAGGAGTTGATATAGATGGAAATCTAGCGTGCCTGGATGAGAAAGCCAAAGGGAGAGGGAAAATTAGGACACCTTATGCAAATATTTCAATGATTGTAGATATGTGGAACAGCCATGCTATAAGAGCTTTTATTATATTCTTTAAAATACATTGTTATTTGCTATAGTCACCATGTTTTACTATAGATCTCTTGAACTTATTCCTCCTTAAATGTCCAGAATTGTAACTGAAATTTTGTATGTTTTGACCAGTGTCTATCCCTGCTTAACAGTGCTTAATTTTTCTCCTGTTACATTTAATAAAAGATATGGAAGTCATTATGGGAATAGAGGGCCTGAAAAAGTAAATTGTCTTCCCTTTGATTATTTTAAATGACCTACATATAGTGATTAAACCATTGCTGAAAGAGAATAGAAAGAAAGAAAATCACTGCCCAGAGATAAGCAGCCATGAGAATTTTACCTTTAGGCCTGAGAGGAAGATTGTGTAAAATCTGAAACATGGGCTAAGATATAAAATCTATTAAAAATGAATGTTACAAATCAATAATAAAGATTTCCCAAGGCGGCATTCATTTTCTTAAGGTTGCTCAGAAAAAAATACCTTTTAAAATAACAGGTTTAAAATTTTTTTTCTGCCTTAAAGAAAAGTTACAATTTTGAACCTTTATACTTAAGTGAGGAGCAGCCAGCCACCATCTGGAACCTTCAAGAAAACAAGAGAATGACTCAAGTTTTTTCTGCATCTGTAGCAAAATCCTGATACCTGTTGTCATGGCATTCAGGTCTGAATAAACATACCTAAGGGAGGGAAGCTCTTATATGCTAAGATTAAAAAAAATATGTTGTGAAACAACAAGGTAATGTCATAACTAGTATAAACAGAATAACTGGATAAATCTGTTTTAGAAAATTAGTATAGCCACAAACCAAGAATATGTGGTTTTTAAAACTGGTCCATCAATTAAAAAAGATACACAATTTCATAAAAACCAAGTTATGTTTCTCACTAAGGATGTTATATATTTCTACTTTGAGTTTCATTCAAGACCGTACACATGCTTTAAGTTAATTTTACAAAGCAAATGGAAAATCGAAAATGAAATTAGATAGAGTATCTTTTTACTGACTAAAACCAAAATCAAACAAATGAGTAAACGCAAACACAAAAAATCTACCGTCAGAGAATTAAGTCAAAGAACTGTAGAAATATACCCAGGATTAAAAAAAAAAAAATTCCAAGAAAAAGTTTATACATTGACATAAACATACCTTTTTCTAAAATTTGGAGTGTTAATTTTTGGGAACGTAAATCTAATGATAGGTTTTACTTCATGACACCTAATGCTCTTTATTTAAGAGAAACAAGCCGAAAAGCCAGATGTTGTTTCAACTTATGGCGACCTAATGTAATTTTCCCATAAAATTTTGTATCTGTGTTGTTTAGTTCAATAGGGTGCATTAGCCAAGGGAACAAGTTACTACAGACACCTATGAAATCACTATTTCCATAAATTTTGGATTCCGACTTATCCCATGAACGGGCCTTTAGATTTTGAGGGTGTCTAGATTATTTTAATGTAATTGGCACTTGACTCTGTGTGGAAATTCAAATAAATATTCGACACTGGGAGAAGAGCTCAACTCTAGTTCCTGAGGCAGAAATGAGTTTGCCGTAGCTCCTTCCTCTTTGTTAACTGCCTATACAGTGTCTAAGGACTAAAAATAAAAAAATGAATCGCATCTCTTATTATTTATTTAAATATAGGAAGTTATTAAATAATTTAATATCATTAATCTGTCAAGTACAACATTCTTCATCACAGAGAGTACTATTTATAACAACAACTTTATGGATTAAAAGCAATTATATGCACAAATAGCGGCAGGAAACAAAGATAATGAGAAAATGTGGACCCCTAGAAATAAATCAACAAAAAAGGTAGAAAAAAAGATACGGGGAGGTATCTCAGACCTTTTGGAAATTAGCAATTTAGTAGTTTGATTTATGGGTAAAAGATAGGTGGTCAAGTGTGTTCTAACCCATTCTTTTCACCTAGGCATCATCCCTGGCGCAAGGTGAGCAAATGATTAAGAGGCTTATTTCTCTTACTCTTGGTTCACTTGTTTACCACACAGGTTCTTTTTGAGCATTTAGAAGGGTTTTTTCCCCCCTCTTTTTCCCTTCTTGTTATTGTGTGACGCATAGGTGACACCAGAGAACAGCTGAACCACATTCCTGTACTTACAGGAATTTTAAATATGTGGTAGGTCAAATTTATACTGAAAACATCAAGTGGAAGATTTGCAATAAGCTGGTGATTTGGATCTTTAGAATTAGATAAGCTAAAACATTTGGGACAAAAATAAAGAAAAGTCATTTTCTTGCATGACTATGAGTGGTCTAAGTGGAGGTGACATCAGTAAAGGAAGATGTAAAGGTAGATTTTCAAAACTAATAAAAATTAATAACCATTTTCTCTTTGATGATGTCTTCATTTGCAAAACAAAACAGTACAAGCAATAATGAGTAATAAGATATAGTGGACTTCAGAGTAGAAGTCGAAAGATTTCAGCTGTCACTTTACTATTTTTTTTTATTTTTTTATTTTTTTGAGACAGAGTCTTGTTTTGTCTCCCAGACTGGCGTGCAGTGGTGTCATCTCTGCTCACTGCAACCCCTGCCCCTCCGCCGAGTTCAAGCAATTCTCCTGCCTCAGCCTTCCGAGTAGCTGGGATAACAGGCATGTGCCACCACGCCTGGCTAATTTTTGTATTTTTAGTAGAGATGAGGTTTTACCATGTTGGCCAGGCTGGTCTCAAACTTGTGACCTCAGTGATCGTCCTGCCTCAGTCTCCCAAAGTGCTGGGATTACAGACATGAGCCACAATGCCCGGCCTATTATTTTTAATTGGATGAACATTGAGTTTATCATTAATGCCGTTTTAGTGCCTATTTATATATTTGTTACATAAGACCTTATAATTATACAATTCAAAAGGGAGATATCTAATAGTTTATCTGCGGAGATTTTATTTAATTTTAAAGTATAACTTGAGGAAAAAGTTTAAAAAGTCATTTTGAAGCTGTTTGGCTATGCTGCTTTTGAATGAAAAAAGCTGATTTGGAGAAATACAGTATGCGTCTTTGACTTCGAAGTTTTTGACTCCATAGTTTTGTATTTCAATCTTCTCCTGCACTTAAGCATAGCAAAATATCTTTGATCTCACCCCCTGTTATTTTGCTGCTATTGTCATGTATGTTTTGCTGCTATTAATATCCAGATTTTCCTAATCTGCTCGAGATCTATTCCTTTGAAACTTTGAAATCTTCCTGGACTGTCCAACTGTCATGTCTAAAGGCTGCTTGAAGCGGATATTTGATTCTGACTTGTGTAGCTATTTACACATCCCATACTGAATTTGCCATCATAGCCCCATAGTATGTCCTGGCTAATTCGACTGTTATTATTCAGTTGCTGACAATTCATTTCTAAACCATTCTCTGATTACTTTCAAGCTGTTATTATTAAATTTAAGTCCTTTGATGTCTTGGAATTTTGGTCCTGTCCATTCATGTGTAGCTCAAACATGGTATTAGGTGGTTAACATGCTGATTGCAAACCTAGAGCAATAATGCTCTCTTGGAAATCCTTGCTTTAAACTTGGGATACAGTGTGTCTTCTTTATACATTTTTTATACTCACAGAAACTAAGGCTATTTCTGAGATAATGTATTAGAATCAAAAGCACCAGGCAAACAGTAACTAAGTCCAGAGAGGTATTTTTTTTTTTTTTAAAGATCTGACTTTAGATTTTTCAACTTTCATGTTTTAATCATCCATCTGTCTTTCCTTCAGTGGATCAATCAATCCATCAAATATTTCTGTGTCAGTTGTTGTACCAGATATTCTTGGGGAGATAATAATTTAAATATTATCACTAACTTCATAGTGCTTGGAGTTTAATTAGCAGTATGGATAGCACTCAGGAGATTTAGCATTATGTGTGTGTGTATGTGTGTGTGTGTGTGAGAGAGAGAGAGAGAGAGAAGGAGAGGGTGTGGCAACTATAGAGAGGCAACTACTTGGGATTTGTGAATTTAGAGAAGCCACCCTGAAAGAAGGACTATTTAGGCAAAACTCTGAAGTTAGATTGACAATGAGAGTTGGGTAGAGGAATGACCTGTGCAGAAGCAGCAGCATAGACATTGGAGGAACTAAAAGCAGTTGAGCATAACGTGAGGTAGAAAGAGGGAAGGAAGTAGAAAAGTAGACTGGAGGGTTATCCAGGATCCTAATTATGAAAAGCCCTATAGGCAAAGTGAAATCATTTGAACCTCAAACAAATAACGAAGAGGAGTCAATAAAGTGCTTTGAACTAGGGAATGATGAGAGAGGCTGGAGAATGCATTGGAAGGAGGAAGCAAGGAGGTTTGGAGACCAGTGTGAGGCTGCTGTGGGAAACCAGGCAAGGGATAATGATGGCTTAAACAAGAATGGGAGTTCTGGGACAGTTAGCAATGGACGGATCTTTAAAAATTAACAATTGAAAATAATTAAGGGATGATTTAATATTTGAAGTAAGGATTAAACTAGTTATAACAACTATGCTATTGTCTTGAGTAAATAACGGGCATACCATACACTAACATATAGAATATAAGTGTATAAGGAGTTTTGAATGAAGGGAATGATAGGTTATGCTGGAACATGTTGATTTTGATATGTGAGTGGGGCTGTCAAGTGAAAATACTGCTGTAAGCAGGAAGACATCTTCTCACTCTCATGACAGAGCTCTGGATGGGAGATAAAAATTTGGAATACATTAACATATAGTAGTTACTAAAGTGATGGGAGTTAAGGTGGTCACATGGAGAGAGTAACAGTGAAAAGAACTTGCTAAACTGCACTTTATGGACAATAACATTTAAGGACAGAACAGGAATCTCTGTCTCTCTCTCCCCCACCCCCATTTACACACACGCACACACACACAAGCACATGCACACACACACACACACAGGCCAAGAAGAATCAAGAGTTAGGAAGAAAACCAAGAGAACAAAATGTGATGAATACAAAGGAAGCATGTGTTAAAAGGAAGGAATAAATAAAGTATCAAATACTTCTGAAAAATAAAATAAGATAATGGGTGAGTAACCATTGATTTTGGCAATAGATAGGCCATATTGACCTTGGAAGTGAGTTGGGACAGAATCCAGATTATTATTGATTAAAGAAAAAATGGAAAATGAGATTGTGAATACAGAGAAATCTTTCAAGATTAGCTTTGAATGAATGGGAAGAAAGAATTAGGGGAATTACTGGACTAGGTTGCAGGACTAAGATGGAGATGTTAAGTACTTCATATTTTGACAAGCACTGGTTTCATAGGGAACTGTAGCATTGTAGATTTTATAATGAATGAGTAAGGATGGCAAGTTCCTTTAGGCTGGATCTTCTTGGCACTGCATTTCTGTGTGCATCATTAAGATCCCTAGACTGTCTCTCAGTTGTATGGATTCCAAAAATTGATCTTGCTGATATTAAACTATATCATGGGTTAGTCAGAATATTTATTTTATTAATTGACTTCATTCAATTAATATTTTTTAAGACAGAGTTTTGCTCTTGTGGCCCAGGCTGCAGTGCAATGGCATGATCTTGGCTCACTGAAACTTGTGCCTCCCAGGTTCAAGCAATTTTCCTGCCTTAGCCTCCCAAGTAGCTGGGATTACAGGTGCCTGCTACCATGAATTTTTGTACTTTTAGTAGAGAAAACTTTTGTGTTTTTAGTAGAGATGGGGTTTTGCCATGTTGGTCAGGTTGGTCTCTAACTCCTGACCTCAGATGATCCACCCACCTCTGCCTCCCAAAGCGCTGGGATTACAGGCATGAGCCAGTGTGCTGGGCCACTTGACTTTATTTTTTAAAAAGGTTTTGAATTTACAGAAATATGAAGCAGATAGTATGAAGAATTTGCATATATCCTCCCTCTACCTTTCAGTCTCACACACAGTTTCCCTTACTGCTAACATCTTACATTAGTACAGTTTATTTGTTAAAATTAATGAACCAATATTGGTATATTAATTATTAACTAAAGTCCATAATTTATTATAATTTTTAAAGTTTTTACCTATTGTTTCTTTTCTACTCTAGGGTCATGAGCCCTTAGTTCCCTTTTGGCTGTGATAATTTATCACATTTTCCTTGTTTTTGATGAACTTGATAGTTTTGGGAGGTGCTGGTCAGGTATATTGTTGGGATGCATCCCTATTAGAATTTCATGTTTTCCTCACTATTAGACTAGAGTTATGATTTTTGTGGAGAAAAATCACAAAGGCAAAGTATAATTTTTATCACATTACATCTGGGGTATGTACAATTTACAGCATCGATGACTATTGATGTTGATTTTGATGGCTGATGTAGTGTTTGTCATGTTTCTTCACTGTTTTTCTTACCCTTTCTTCTATACTGTATTCTTTGGAAGAAAGTGACTGTGTCCTTGTGAGACTTAAGGATCTGGGAGTTACGCTTCCCCTATTTTAGGGGGAAAGGTCTAAATAAGTTACTTGGAATTCTTCTAGATAGATTTGTTTCTTCTCTCTCATTTATTAGTTTATTTAATTATTTATGTCCATAAGGACTCCTGTATATTTATTTTATCCAATGCTACTATATTTTATTGCTCCAATTGTCCCAGCTTTGGCCATTGGGAGCACTGTTAACTGGCTCCAGTGGCACTTTGACATACCCTAACAGTTGTGAGTGTGTGTGTGTGTGTGTGTGTGTGTGTGCGTGTGTATTTTGAACACTGTGCTTCAGCTATTCATTCCTCCCACTCTTGCCTTAATGCCCTAAGCTCTGGAAAACACTGATATTTTTGTCTCTGTAGTTTGCCCTTCCCAGAATGTGATATAATTGAAATCACACACCACGTAGCATTCTCAGGCTAGCTTCTGTTACTTGTGATACGCATTCAGATGCATTTAAATGTACCTTGCATTTAAATATAACCTGCCTTTTTGTGGCTTGATAGATCATTTCCTTTTATCACTGAATATTGTTCCATTGTTTGGATGTACTAGTTTGCTTATCCTTTCACTTACTGAAAAACATCTTGGTTGGATGTGCTCCACTCTACTCAAAGTGGAGACTTTGGGTAGTTATAAGTAAAGCTGTTATAAACATTTGAGTACAGATATTTTTGTGTTCATAAGTTTTCAGATCAATGGGGTAAATAACTAGGAGCCTGATCATATGGTAAGACTATGTGTAGCTTTGTAAGAATGTGTCAAACTGTCTTCCAAAGTGGCTGTACCATCTTGCATTCCCACCAGGAATTAATGAGAGTTTCTTTTGCTGTGCTTCATTGCTAGCATTTGTTATTGTCAGATTTTTGGATTTTAGTCACTCTAATAGGTGTATAGTGGTATCTCATTGTTAAATTTGCAATTAATTAAAAATGATGTTGCACACCTTTTAATATACATATTTTTCATCTGTACGTCTTTTTGATGTGGTGTATGTTCAGGACATTTAACTATTTTTTACTGGATTTTTTGAGTTCTTATAGTTTGTTTTTGTTTTTATTTTATTTTACTTTAAGTTCTGGGATACATGTGCAGAATGTGTAGGTTTGTTACGTAGACATATGTGTGCCATGGTGGTTTGCTGCACCTATTGACCCATACTCTAAGTTTCCTCCCCTCACTATTCACCCCGTAACAGTCCCTGGTGTGTGTTGTTTTCCTCCCTGTATCTATGTGTTCTCATTGTTCAATTTCCTCCTATGAGTGAGAACATGCAGTGTTTGGTTTTCTGAGGATGATGGCTTCCAACGTTATCTATGTTCCTTCAAAGGACATGATCTCATCCCTTTTTTGGCTGCATAGTAGTCCATGGTGTATATATACCACATTTTCTTTATTCGGCCTATCATTGATGGGCATTTGGGTTTTTTCTATGTCTTTGCTATTGTAAATAGTGCTGTAATAAACATACATGTGCATATGTCTTTATAGTAGAATGATTTATATTCCTGGGTATATACCCAGTCATGGGATAGCTGGGTCAAATGGTATTTCTGGTTGTACATCCTTGAGGAACCACCATACTGTCCTCCACAATGGTTGAACTAATTTATATTCCCACCAACAGCCTCTCCAGCATCTATTGTTTCTTGACTTTTTAATAATTGCCAATCTGACAGGCATGAGATGTTATCTTATTGTGGTTTTGATTTGCATTTCTCTAATGACTAGTGATGCTGAGCTTTTTTTTCCATACATTTGCTGGCCGCATAAATGTCTTCTTTTGAAAAATGTCTGTTCATATCCTTTGTCCACTTTCTGATAGAGTTTTTTTTTTTATTGTAAATTTGTTAAAGTTCCTTAAAAAATTTTCTTCCATTCTGTAGGTTGCCTCTTTACTTTGATGATAGTTTCTTTTGCTTTGCAGAAGCTCTTTAATTACATCCCATTTGTCACTCTACTTCAGTCATTTGACCATTTTTAATTGAATTGTTTGAGTTTTTATTGTCTAGTTTTAAGAGTTCTTTCTATATTTTGAAAACAAGTCCTCTGTAAGATACGTGTTTTGCAATAATTTTCTCACAGTATGTAGCTTATAATTTTATTCTATTAACAATGTCTTTCACAGAGCAGTTTTCAATTGTAACAAAGTGAAGTTTTATTTTCTTCTGTAATTTATGCTTTTTATAGTGTATGTAGAAACTCATCATGAAACAAAAATTGCCTTGATTCTCTCTTATGTTATCTTCAAGAATTTAATAGTTTTGCATTTTACATTTAGGCTGTGATCTATTTTAAGTTAACTTTTGTGAAAACAGTTAAGTTCTTTATCTAGATTCTTTTTTTATATGAATGTCCAATTTTTGCAGTACCATTTGTTGAAAAGATTGTCATTTTTTTTCCCATGTAACTGATTCTGTTCATTTGTTAAAGATCAATTGGCTATATTTGTGATAGTCTATTTTTAGGTTCTTTATTCTAAGCTATGTGTCTACTGCCAATATTATACTGTTTGGATTACAGTAGCTTTAGACTTAGTCTTGATGTCAGATAGAGTCACTTTGCTAATTTGTTCTTCAATATAGTGTTGGTTATTCTGGGTCTTTTCATATAAACTTTGGAATTAGTTTGTTAATATTTACAAGATAACTTGAAAATTTGATTGGGATTGTCTTAATCTAGAGAATAAGTATCCATGAACATTGAATATCTCTATTTTTTTCAGATATTCCTTGGTGTTTTTGATAAAAGGTTTGTAGTTTTTCTTGTATAGATCCTGTATATATTTTATTACATTTATGCCTGAGTGATTTCTTATCTTTGGTGCCAATGTAAATGGTATTGTGTTTTTTATTTTAAATTCCTCTTGTTCATTGTTGGTATGTAGAAAAGCAAATAACTTTGTATATTAACCTTGTATCCTGCATTCTTACTATAATCATTTGCTTGCTCCTGGGGATTTTTGTTAATTCTTTGGAGTTTAATACATAGATCATCATGTAATCTCTAAACAAAGACAATTTTATTTTTTGTTTCACAGTCTGTGTATATTTTATTTTTATTTTTTGTCTTATTGTGTTAGCTAGGACTTCTAGCGCAATGTTAAAGAGAAGTTGTACCTGGTGGAAATGCATCTAGTTTCTCACCGTTGAGTATGATGTTAGTTGTAGGTTCTTTATAGATGTTCTTTATCAAGTTGAAAATACTCTCCTATCTTCCTAGTTTGCTGAGAATTTTTACTATGAATTGGTTGTGGATGCTGGGATGTATCAATATTTTTTCTGAATCAACTGATATATTTATTTCTTCTGTAGCCTGTTTATATGATTATTTACATTAATTGGTTATGACATGTTGTGCCCATTTTATATACCTGTGATAAACCTCAGTCATGCTGTGTAATTCTTTTTATATATTGTTGGATTTAATTTGCCAATAGTCTCTTAAAGTTTTTGCATCCCTGTTAATGAAAGATATTGGTTTGTACTTTTCCTTCCTTATAATAGTCTTTTATTTTTATTTATTTTTTGGAGATGGAGTCTCATTCTGTCACCCAGGCTGGAGTGCAGTGGCACGATCTTGGCTCACTGCAACCTCTGCCTCCCAGGTTCAAGCAATTCTCCTGCCTCAGCCTCCTGAGTAGCTGGGACTACAGGCTCATGCCACCAAGCCTGGGTAATTTTTTAAATTTTAGTAAAGACAGGGTTTCACAGTGTTTCCCAGGCTGGTCTTTAACTCCTGACTTCAGGCAATCCACCTGCCTCAGCCTCCAAAAGTGCTGGAAACAGGCATGAGCCACCACACCTGGCATACAATAGTCTTTATCTGGTTTTGGTATTTATTTTTAATGATGATATTTCTAGTTTAGGAGTCGGTACTTTTAACAATGCAATAAGTTCTATTTTAGTCAATTAAATTCAATTTGATTTAATTCAGTTTGATTCAACTCAATATCCTCATTAAATAATGTATAAGGCAATCTGATATGTACTAAGGCAGATTCAGAGATAGATAAAACAGTTTCCAGGCTTCTTGAGTTTGGCAATCAGATTGAATATGTTTCCTTATAAGACAAAACTGTAGATCATATTAGTTGATAATGAATGAAGAAAGTTCTTTAGATGCCATTTAACAAAGGTTTGGTAGATAAATGAATTTATGTGTGAGCCTTAGAATATTTGCTCCTATCAAGCATAGATTTTACCTATTTTTGTTTTTATGTACCCCAGGGGCTAGAAAAGCTCTGTGCACATAGTAAAAACTAAGGACATTTTTAGTGAACAAAAGAATATATTGTTGGCATATTTTTGGATGATGACCTGTAAGTGGTATTCTGAATCTGGGCATCTTTAACTCTCCTCAAAATGTTTTGAAGTGCTAAATTTAAGTGTTTTTCTTGACTATTTTATGTATAACTTTCATTACAACTTTTTTTTTCTTGTTACACTTTAATATCATTGAAATTACCAACTATGAAGATCATTAAAATCATGTTTTTATATATTTTTATTGATCATTAGAGGGGATGTAAAGAAAATCTTTTTATTACCAAATCATTTTATCATCACAAAAAGAGGTTCATTCTTATTTTGATGATATTCTCACCTCACCACATACACAGTGCCCAGAGACCTCCTTTCCCTTCTCAGTGAAGTCACTTACAGAGAGCACAATCCAATCATTATGTGTACTACCTTCAGTCAAAATGAATGCTTCTTCACTGACCTACATGTTTTTTCCCCAGAAATATGCCTCTACTGTTCTCTTAGTTCCTTTGCTGTACAATAAAGTACATTGGCCACATGTACCTACTGAGGACTTAGAGTATGGCTAGTGCCACAAATTGTAATTATAATCTTTTTTATATATTGGGTTAAATAAAATGTATAATTAAAATAGATCTTATCCGTTTGTCTTACTTTCTAAAGTGTAGCTACTAAGAAATTTAAAATTACATATTTGGCTCACATTATATTTCTAATGAACAACATAGGAAACTCTTAAGGATATGTGGAGCTGCTGTTCATTTGTCATTGGAAGGAAGCTAATTATGTCTTTTAAATTGCTCACAGTGCATCTGGTGATTTTTTAGGTGCCCAGAGAAGAGGACAAGCTGCTTGTTACCCGAACATTAATGTATCCAAGAGACTTTTCCAATGGTGTAAAGAATTGATAACAAATCAGTTGAGCTTATTATTCATCAAAGAATATGATGCTGATGAGTCAAAAATATCCAGGAAATGTAGATGAATTGTTATTGGCCCCTGGGTAGGCAGTTTTATCTCCCTTAACATGAGTATTATATAATGTTAGACTCTGTTTCTAAGACTTCTCGTGCTTTGGATCCTAGACAACTTTCAAGTTAGTGTAGTTTTTCAGCTACTTTTTAAATAGGGAAGGCAGCTTTTGTTTTAGTTTTTAATTACTCTAATCTATACTAGTAAGCCTTGAATCCTACTAAATTATTTCTCTAGCCTTGATGTTTATGCTTTTTACATTCTGTGGACCATCACACAATTTCCAAAGTTGTTTTTTGTCTCAGTAAGTTTCTTTTGCATAATTATACCTCATTTATGTTTTTACATAAGTAAAATACTGTAGCTCATTCATCATTTTGATTGCCTTTCTCTGAAACATTTTCTATGTTTAAACTATTCTGGGTTAGAGAAATCTCAGTACTTGTATAGTCCCTTTTTTTCCTGAAAATAAGTGCAGACAATCTCCATTTCATGATCAGCTTGTATTCCAAAAGGGCAAGCATCATGTTGTAGCTGGAGTTTCCATCCCAAGGTCAGCTCACTAATCACATTGTATACAAAGTAGGGTACTCTGTCAATAATGCTACAAACCTAACACTGCATACTAAAAACTTTCTGTGAAAAATCAGTCATGCATTTTCAATTTGGGATGGCAGTAATTCATCTTTTACTGTGATGGAATAAAAGAAGTATCGTCTTCAACCCCCCTATCCTTTGGCAAGAGGAATGGAGAATCTTCCTAAATGAATTATTGTGGGTCCTATGGCCAGTTTAGAAATTTGAGCACTGAGGAATTAGCGATAAAAATCTCACTTTTTAATGTTCCTCCTGTCCTTAATTTATTTTTCTTTGCTTTTCTTTTTTCCTTTCTTTTTCCCTCCCTCCCTCCCTCCCTCTCATCCTTCCTTCCTACCTTCCCACTTCTTTTATTAAAACCATTATCTCTGGCTTAGAAGTAAAGTGTTTGTTCTTCATAGAAAAAATACAGTGTTAACTATTTTTCTTTATTTTCCATTCCTAAAACAAACACAATCGTATCTATCTATCTATTTTGGTGTTTATTTGCCATTTGTAGAGATGCGAGAGATGCGTGAATATTATTCTTTCCTATGTGACATTACTCTTTTGTTTTTACTTAGAGGTACATATAGATGATGAAGATCATCTTAGTGCAAAAGGGACTTAAAGAACATCAATCCATATTTCAGTGGAAAATCAGTCACAGGCACACTCTTTATCTTACTAGAGAAGCTATACCAAAGGCATTAGCTCTCAATGAAGAGAAGCTCTTTTTATGGAAGCCCAAGTAAGGGCTAGTGAGGACAGTCCCTGTGTGAATGACCAGGACTGGGAGATGAGCTGGGTAGAGATGGAACAGCTACTAAGATTCTAGCATTTCCTCTTTCTTCATCTTTTTTTTCCCTCTTCTGTCATTGACTAATGGACAAGCTGACAAGTGGAGAGGAAATGGATCAATACAAGGAAATTTTAGGTAATTTGAAGTCAATGAGTAAAGGGAAGATTAAATTTTGCTAGGTTTTTTCCCTATTTTTGATGTATGTCTACGTTATCTCAAATTTGTTTTCCTTGACAAGCTTTATATAGGCTTTGTAACATCACTTTATCTTTTTTTTTAAAAGGTGCTTTAAATATACCATGGTTTATTTTCAGTTAAATCTGTGCTTATGGAATTCAACTTTATGGAAGTAGTATTCACTGAGTGGCTATTATTGTAGTAAGTACCATTTCAGAATTTGAAAGAAGGCTGAGATGTTTTAACTAGGGCCCTTGGAATTCATAAGCTTGTAATTCATGTTAAAAAACATGATTCTTCCTGGTGCATTCACTTCAGGTGAAAGAAAAGTGACTCAAGGTCATTTATGATACATGCAAATAAACAAGTTTAAACGATTTATTTTCTACAGAACTCCATTGATTTCTTAACTTGATGTATGTATCATAACTCTCAAAAAGGGTGATACGTTATTCATTATTCAATGATATTATTAGCTAGAGAATTATTTTTTAGACATCACTTTCAAGAATTATGATTTTATGAATACAGTATGAAAAACACTGAAATATATTCAATTCAGTGCCATTTTACCATGTTTTAAGGCTGTACATGCTCTAAAATATAAATCTAAGAGCTCAATGGAAATAAGTTTTTAGTTTTTCGTATTTATTCTGCTGCATTTTCATTAGCATTACTTATTTAAAATCAACCTAAGAATTTACTTGAAAAAAGGAATTCTGTAACAAAACAATATATGATATTCATGTATCTAGCTAACTCCCTCACTTTTATAAATGAGAAAACTCAGGTCCACACGTTCCTTGAAATAATTTGTTATAGATCTTATAACAAGTTAGGGGTCAGAAACCCAGTCCAGGGTTCTTTCATATTCCCCAAACTACAGTGAATATGTCCAGTAAAGCTTGGATATAACAAAAATGTATAAAATACAAATCTATCTCACAGACAACAGAACTTGGCTTTCCCAACCTGTTGCAAAGAGTATTTGCTAATTTATTTTATGCATATCATTTTCTCTCATGGTAAAGTAAGGAGCTTCATCAAAATTTCAGTTCTATGCAAATTTCTACATTAGAATAATGTTTATGCTATAATATTTTCCTTTTCTAATTAAATTGATTGTACTAATAAATGTTAAATAACTTTGCTTTTGCTACATATTTCTATTGTTCTCTATTTCTTATGGTTCCATTTTCTCATTATTGGCTTAAAATTCTCATGTGTTGGTCATTGTGAGGAAAGAGTATGATTACAGACCAGAGTAAATCACAATTATGTTTGAATTCTAACTCCACCATTTGCTAGGTGTGTGACCTTGGGCAGCTAAGAACACTTCTGTTAGCCAAAATTTCCTGGACAGAAATATGGTGTCACATCTGCTTACCTCATGAGTTACCAAGAAGTTCACAGTTTGCTCTGTGCAGACCTAGGGCAAAGTTTTCTTTTTGCTTTTGGTCCCAAAGCTGTTCTTTGTTTCCTTAATTCCCTCCCTCCCTCCCACCGTCCCTCCCACTGTCCCTCCCTCCCTCCCTCCCTCCCTTCCTTCCTTCCTTCCTTCCTTCCTTTCTTCCTACCTTCCTTCCTTCCTTCCTTCCTTCTTTCTCCCTTCCTTCTTTCTCCCTTCCTTTTGGCTGTAGCAAACAAAACCTCAAGTATCCTTTGGGGTTGTCATTTCCCAACCTGCATTGGATTAGATGCAGGTTCCCCAGCAATCAATCTATTTAATGACAAAGTATAAGACCATTTTTTTTTGCTTTAAGGCCAATAACTTTATTGGGAAACCACAAATAAAATAGGCTGTGGAAACAGAGAAAGTTTAAGAAATGATTTTTTTTATAGTTGTCCTTCATCGAGAGATACCAACTCTTTTGTTTTCTTGCTATCTGGAAATCTATATTAGACTTCTGCTACCAACTTTTATTTCTAAAGATAGGGTTCATCAGATTAAACCTTTCCTCTCTATAATTCTACTCCAGGGATGAAATGGGCATTCTTACTTATCATACTAGAAGCATCCAGGTAAATCATAGGCCACTTCTGTCATCTAATGAGGAACTGGCTTTCTTTAGAATGTTAGTACAGTGTACCACCAACCTTAACAGATTGATTTAAAGCATCCTGACCATTCTTTAGTATAAGCACTGAAGAAGACAGTATGTGGACCATGAGGGACCTGGCCTGGCTCATAGTATGCATCAGAAAATGCTAATTTTCTCTTTCCTCTTTTCTCTTTTTTCAAAGAGTTATTTCAAGAAAGAAAGGAGAGAAGAGGATGTTACAAATTCCATGTATATGAAATTAGCCCCTAATTCTATGAACTAATTGATATCATAATTTGATTTTCTTACCTCTTTTTAATCTCTCAGTATAAGTCCATTTTTATGCTACCAATAAAGGCATACCTGAGACTGGGCAACTTACAAAACAAAGATGCTTAATACACTTGCAGTTCCAGTTGGCTGAAGGTGACTCACAATCATGGTGGAAAGTGAAAGGCACATTTCACATGGTGGCAGACAAGGGTAGAGAACTTGTGCAGGGAAACTCCCCATTATAAAACCATTAGATCTCTTGAGACTTATTCACTATCAGAACACTGCAGGAAAGATGTGCCCACATGATTCAATTACCTCCCACCTAGTCCTTTCCACAACACATGGGAATTGTGGGAGCTACAATTCAAGATGAGATTTGGGTGTGGACACAGGCAAACCATTATCACTCTCTTACCTTTCTCTAGTGTACTTTTGACTGTTCTGACTCAGGTTTTAGCTACCTGACACTTGAGATTTTCAGTCCTTGCACCTTTCCTTTATTGATACTTTTAATTCTTTTTGTTTGTTTTGCTATCTTTTTTCTGCTTCAGCTTCTCATTTAAATATGACTTTAACCCTCTTGTTTCTATATTTATCCAAAATGCCACTGAGCCTAATCAATTTTTTGGTTTGTCAATCCACAATTTTGTTACATATACAGGCTCTCCACACTTTCTACCCTCTACTTCTCATTAAAGTAGTTCTTAAGTTTTATAAGCCAGAAACAACCAAATTGTTTCTGAACATCCAGGGATTGCTTTATCAGTGCTCCATTACAGATTTTTCCCACAATTGCAGGTAGACAGAGAAAGTCCTAAAGAGCATAGTTATACTTAAATCCCTAATTAAGAAAAAGTTAAATGTTGTGTATATTCAAAATCAATGACATACAAATGACAAAGTTTGCATTTGAACACTTGTCTGCATTCTGCTTTCAGGGAGTGTCTAAATACCCAAACTTTTGCTCATTTAGGAAGACATTCTGCCTTTTAAAAACTTTAGACAGGAAAATTTTTGCTACAGTTATTACAAAAGTTGAAACATAAGCCAAAATACTCAGGCCAATACCCATGCAGATGTATCATTTCCTACCTGTATTGTTAGAATTTGGAGTAATTTCATCACTAATGAAAGGTAAGTCTCAAATGATCTCAAATGACACTGTCGTTAAAATTTTCATTTGTGATTTTGTTAAATCAGCCAAATAATATAGTTAAAATTGAGCATATCAGTGAAATTATGAATAAAATGACTTTCATATTGTTAAAGTAGGTTGGCATTTTTAAATTCTAAATTTCTGTACTCACCTAGTAGCAGAGGTTACTGGCATTGTAATATTTTCTTTTGTCCTTTGAGCTGTTGCTACTGTCAAAATAACATCATTCTTAAGTTTGTCATGTAGCTCTTGGTAAAATAATTAAGAAAATTATTCTTTAAATTTAGGACCCCATATAGCTTCAGCCTTACTAGATATTCATAATATTACCTTTTGTTTAATTCACTGAAGTGTGAAAAGTAAGTGGAAGTAGGAGAAAAAAGTAGAGTGAAAGTAAAATAAATAAGTAAGAGAAAGTAAGTGAAAGTAAGAGAAAATGTTAAGGATCAATAGACTCTGGTCCCTCAGAAGTTGGCACTTTAAATTAGAAACAGAAATCTGGCTCTCATTTTATATGTTTTTAGATACTTGAAAATGTAGGCTAGGACTACTGTAAGAGTCTTGACATTTTATAATTTTAATAGAAACCAAGATTATAAATTAAAGTATATCTGTGAAGTATCTGGGACTCTTCCCAGTCCAAAAGGTGACCTAAGGACTAATGGTAAAGAGAGAGCAATAAAAGATTCTGTGGAGTCTACAATTGTTATGGAGTTTCTGTTCTTTCCCATGTCAATTTTCTCTCTATTGCACCATTTATTGTTGTTCAATGTTTCCATCTACCATCAGAATTTTGTCCTACAGATAAGCACAAGATTTTTATAAAGAAAAAATTAAGCTATTCCAGGTCAAACTAGGGAATTATTTTCCATAATTTTTTTTATTTTTGTTTTTTAAATTTTATTTATTTATTTTTTAATTTTTAAGTTCATGGATACAAGTGCAAGATGTGCAGGTTTGTTACATAGACAAATGTGTGTCATGGGTTTATTATGCAGATTATTATATCACCCAGGTATTAAGCCTACCTAGTATTCATTTGTTATTTTTCCTGATCCTCTCCCTCCTCCTTACCTCTACCCTTTGATAGACCTCAATGCATGTTATTTCACTCTATGTGTTCATATAGTTTAGCCACACTTGTATGTGAAAACATGCTGCATTTGGTTTTCTATTCCTGTGTTTGTTTGCTAAGGATAATGGCCTTCAGCTTCACCCACGTCCCTGTAAAAGACATGATCTCATTTTTTTTATGGCTGCATAGTATTCCATGGTGTATAAGTACCACATTTTAAAAAAATATCCAGCCTATCATTGGCAGGCATTTAGGTTGATTCTATGTCTTTGCTGTTGTGCATAGTGCTGCAATGAACATACAGATGTATGTGCCTTTATAATAGAAAGTTTTATATTCCTTTGGGGAGATCTATATATATATCTCCCCAAAGGAATATAATTCCTTTGGATAAAAGAAATACCATTTATTTGGCCCAACAATCCCATTACTTTATATATATATATAAAATAATGGGATTGTTGGGCCAAATGGTATTTCCATATTTTGATCTTTAGGTCTTTGAGGAATCATCACACTGTCTTCTACAATGGTTGAACTAATTTATACTTCCACCAACAGAGTATGAGGGTTCCTTTTTCTCCATAACCTTACCAGCATCTATTATTTCTTGACTTTTTATAATAGTGGTCATTCTGACAGGTGTGATATGGTATCTCATTGTGGTTTTAATTTGCATTTCTCTAATGATCAGTGATGTTGAGTTTTTTTTCATCTGATTGTTGTCTGCATGTATGTCTTCTTTTGAGAAGTGTCTGTTCATGTGTTTTGCCCACTTTTTAATGGGTTTGTTTGTTTATTTCTTGGAAGTTTGTTTAAATTCCTTATAGATGCTGGGTATTAGACCATTGTCAGATACCTAGTTTGCAAAAATTTTCTCCTATTCTGTAGGTTTTCTCTTTACTCTGTCGACAGTTTTGCTGTACAAATTCTCCTTAGTTTAATTATATCCCATTTATCAATTTTTGCTTTTGTTGCAATTGCTTTTGGTGTCTTTGCCATGAACTCTGCCTGTGCCTAAGTCCGGAATGGTATTGTGTAGATTGTCTTCCAGAATTTTTTAGTTTTGAGCTTTACATTTAAGTCTTTAATCCATCTTGAGGTAATTTTTGTATATGTTATAAGGAAGGGTTCCAGTTTCCCTCCTCTGCATATGGCTAGCCTGTTATCTCAGCACCATTTATTTAATAGGGAATTCTTTCCCCAATGCTTGTTTTTGTCCGGTTTGTCAAAGATCAGATAATTGTATGTATGTAGTGTTATTTCCTGGTTCTCTGTCCTTTTCTATTGGTTTATGTGTCTGTTCTTTTACCAGTAGTATGCTGTTTTAGTTACTGTATCCCTGTAGCACATTTCGAAGTCAGGTAGTATAATGCCTCCAGCTTTGCTCTTTTGGCTTAGGATTACCTTAGTTTTTCAGGCTCATTTTTGGTTCCATATGAATTTTTAAAGAGTTTTCTCTAGTTCTGTAATGAATGTCATTGGTAGTTTAATGGGAATAGTATTGAATATACAAATTGCTTTGGGATGTACGGCCGTTTTCATGATATTAATTTTTCCTATCCATGAGCATGAAATGTTTTTCCATTTGTTTGAGTCATCTCTGATTTCTTTGAACACTGGTTTGAGGTTCTTCTTGTGGAGATCTTTCATCTCCTTAGTTAGCTGTATTCCTCGATACTTTATTCTTTTTGTGGCAATTGTGAATGGGAGTTCATTCGTGATTTGGCTCTCTGCCTGCCTGTTGTTGTATAGGAAGTCTAGTGATTTTTGCACATTAATTTTTATCCTGAGACTGCTGAACCTGCTTCTCAGTTTAAGAAGCTCTTGGGCTGAAATGATGGGGTTTTCTAGATATAGCATCATATCATCTGCTAAAAGAAACAGTTTGGCTTAGTTTCTTCCTATGTGAATGCCCTTTATTTCTTTCTCTTTCCTGATTGTCCTTATTGGTTCCATTTTCGCAATCTCTCTCAGTTACACCCGTCATTCATAGATTTGGTCTCTTTACATAATTCCAATTTCTCAGAGGTTTTGTTCATTCTTTTTCATTCTTTGTGCTCTATTCTGGTCTGCATGTCTTATTTCTGAAAGAGTTTTCAAGCTCTCAGATTCATTCCTACATTTGGTCTATTCTGCTATTAATACTTGTGATCACATTAGTACATTCTTGTATTGCATTTTTCAGCCTTATCAGTTTGGTCACATTCTTTTCTATACTGGCTATTTGTCTGTCAGCTCCTGCTATGTTTTATCATTGTTTTCAGCCTTTTTTCATTGGGTTGTGGCATTCTCCTTTAGCTCAGTAATGTTCATTTTTATCCACATTCCGAATTCTACTTTTGTCTTTTCAGCCATCTCAGTCCCAGCCAGGTTCCAAACCCTTGTTGGAGAGGTGATACAATCATTTGGAGAAAGTAGAGCACACTGGCTTTTTGAGTTTTCAGCATTCTTGCATTGATTCTTCTGTATCTATGTGGACTTGTCTACCTTCAATCTTTGAGCATTGACCTTTGGGTTTTTTTTTTTTTTTTCCTTTTAAGAGCCTGGCCCCTTTTCCATAGGGCTGTTGTGGTTTGCTGGGTATATGCTCCAGTCCCTAGTTGCCTCAGATTTTTCAATACCTGGAAATGTCACAAGCGAAGGCTGTGAAATAGCAAAGATGGCAGCCTTCCTTTTCCTCTGGAACCTCCATCCAAGGGGGTTGTGGACATATTTCTGACCCAAACTCACCCATAGGAGGAGGCTAGAGACCCCAGTTGAGAGGTCTCACCCAGTCAGGAGGAATGAGATCAGGGACTCGCTTAAAGGAGCAGTCTAGCCACACTTTTGTGAAGCTGTGCTGTCCTGGGATACTGCTTCTGCTCCTGGTCAGCTTGGGCTCTCCAAAGCCTGGAGGCTGGAACAGGTAAGTCACCGAAACAATGCAAAAGGCAGCCTACACCTCCCTCTAGGAGATTTTCCCCAGGAACTTTTCAAATCTTTGTTGGCCAGAGCACATTGGTGGGAGTTGCTGGAGGCCCCTGTTGGAGGTCCTGTCCAGTGAGGAGGAGTGGATTAGAGACCTACCAATGGAAGCAGTCTGGCCATGCTTCCCCAGAGCAGCTGTGCCATGCTGTGGTACTGCCTCTTTCCTGGTTAGCTTGGGCTTCTCAAAGGCCACAGGCTGGAACGTCTGAGACACCCAAACAGCAAAGTTGGTGGCTTGCCTATTCCTCTGGGAACTCCATTCCAGGGAGAAATCAAATCTGTCAGGCTGGAGAACACAGGCAGGATAGCTGGAGGCCCTAGCTGGGAGGTTCCACCCAGCGGGGAGGAATGAACTGGGGACTGGTTTAAAGAAGCGGTCTGGCCACATTTTAGTAGAGTAGCTGTGCTGTGTTGGGGGATTCCTTCTGCCCCTGGTTAGTTTGGACTCTCCACAGCCCACAGGCTGAATCACCCAAACAGTAAAGATGGTGGCCCACTCCTTCTCCTGGGTACTCTGCACAGTCCCTGGTAGGTGCAACACTGTTGCCAGTGGCTGGCTGAAATTCTAAGCCAGTAGGTCTTATCCTGTGACATGCTGTGGAATTGGGGCCCTCAGACTGTCACTGCTTGGCACCTTGGGTGCAGCCCCCTTCCTTGGGTTTGTACAGAGGTCCAAACTCCCACCTCACCTGAGTTGCAGTCACCTTTGCTGGGGTGACTGAGTACATAATCCTCCTGGGTCTCCATGTGTGCCTGAACACCTGCTTTGCCAAGAGGCCACACAGCTCTGTGTGTCAGGGGATCTCCTGACCCCAGAGTTGCAAGGATCCATGGGAGAAACATGGTCTCCTGAGGTTACGCATTCACTCACTGCTTCTCTGCGCAGGGGGATGTTCCCTTGACTGCATGTCACTTCAGGGTGGGCCATCGTCCTGCTCTCCTTTTCTCCCTTCTGTGTGGGTCACGCTGTTTCTCAGATCAGTCCCAATGCGAGTACCTGGATGTTTCAGTTAAGGGGCTGTATTACTTGCTTCTTTCGTTCCTCTTCATAAGCTCCACATGCTATAGCTGCTTCTGGTTGGTCATTTTGGCCCCCTGTCTCCATAATTTTTCTTTGAAAGTAAAACTAAGATATTTTTCACAGCACATGGACACTGATACAGGCATACCTTGGAGATATTGTAGGTTTATTTCCAGACCACAGCAATAAAGCAAATGTAGCAAGAAAGTGAGTCACAATTTTTTTGGTTTTTCAGTGCATATAAAAGTTACATTTATAGTATTTTGTAGTCTGTTAAGTGTGGAATAGCATTATGTCTAAAAAGTGTATATATCTTAATTTAAAAACTACTTTATGAATAAAAAATGCTTATAATTATTTGAGCCTTTAGTAAGTCATAATCTTTTTGCTGGTGGAGGGTCTTGCCTCATGTTGATGGCTGCTGACTGATCAGGCTGGTGGTTACTAAAGAGTAGGGTAGCTGTGACAATTCTTTAAAATAAGGCAACAATAAAGTATGCAGCATGAAGTGACTCTTTCAGAAAAAGTTTCTCTGTAGCATGAAATGGTGTTTGATAGCATTTGACCCATAGTAGAACATCTTTCAAAATGAGAGTCAATCGTCTCAAACCCTGCTGTTGCGTTATCAACTAAGTTTATGTGATATTCTCAATCCTCTGTTGTCATTTCAGCAACGTTCACAGTACCTTTACCAGGAATAGATTTCATCTCAAGCAGCCACTTTCTTTGCATCTATAGGAAGGAACTCCTCCTCTACTGAAGTTTTATCATGAAATTGCAGTCATTCAGCCACATTTTCAGACTCAACTTCTAATTTTAATTTCTGTGCTATTTTCACCATATCTGCAATTACTTCCTCTGCTAAATTCTTGAACCACTCAAAGTCATCCATGAGGGTTGGAACCAACTTCTTCCAAACTCCTGTTAATGTTGATATTTTGACTTCATACAATGAATCGCAAATGTTCATGATGGCACCAAGAATGGTGAATCTCTTCCAGAACGTTTTCAATTTACTGTTTTTAGATCCATTAGAGGAATCACTACTTACAATTATAGCCTTATAAAATATATTTTAAAAAATAAGACTTGAAAGTCACAATTATTTCTTGATTCATGAGCTGCAGAATAGATAATGTGTTAACAGGTATGAAAACATTAATCTCCTTGTACATCTTCAGAGCTTTTGACTGGCTAGGTTTATTGTCAATAAGCAGTAATATTTTGAAAGGATTCTTTTTTTCTGAGTAGTGAGTATAAATGGTGAACTTAAAATATTCAGTAAACAGGTGTGCTATCATCCAGGCGTTGTTCCATTACTAGAGTATAGCCAGTGTAGATTTAGCATAATTCTTAATGGCTCTAGCATATTTGTAATGGCAAATGAGCATATGCTTCAACTTAAAGTCACCAGTTGCATTAGTTCCTAACAAGAGTCACCCTGTCCCTTCAGTCTTTGAAGCCAGACATTGACTTCTTCTCTCTAGCTATGAAACCCCTAAGTGGCATTTTTTCTTAATAGAAGGATGCCTGTAAAACACTGAACATGAAAAAACTTTAGTGTCACCACCTTCATTGATTACCTTAGCTAGATCTTTGAATAACTTGCCAGGTGAAGCACTTGCTGTTTCATCTTGCAATTTTATGTTATGAAGATGATTTACTTCCTTAAACCTCATGAACCAACCTCTGCCAGCTTCAAACATTTCTTCTGCAACTTTCTCACCTCTGTTAGCCTTGATAGAGTTGAAGACAGTTAAGGCCCTGGTCTGTATTCTGTTTTGGCTAAAGGGAATGTTGTGGCTAGTTTGAGTCTCTATCCAGACCACCAAACTTTCTCCATGTCAGCAATATGACTGTTTTGCTTTTTTATCATTCATGTGTTTACTGGAGTAGCACTTTTCATTTTCTTCAAGAACATTTTCTTTGCATTCAAAACCTGACTGGTGTGAGAGGCCTAGCCTTCTACCTGTCTTGGCTTTCAACATGTCTTCCTCACTAAGACTAATCATTTCTAGCTTTTGATGTAAAAATGGAGACATGTGACTTTTCTTTTCACTTGAACAACTAAAGGCCATTAAAGGGTTATTAATTGGTTTAATTTCAATATGTGTCTTAGGGAATAGGGAAGCCCATGGAGAGGGAAAGAGATGGCAGACTGGTCAGAGAGGAAATTAGTTAGAACAAACACAACATTATTGATTCAGTTTATCATCTTGTAGAGGTGTGGTCTGTGGCTCTCTCAAAACAATTACAACAGTAACATCTGTTATCACCAATAACAGATCACTATAACAAGAAGAAAAATATAAAAAGATTTGAAATATTGTGAGAATTAAGAAAATGTGACACAGAGCCACAAAATAAGCACATGCTGTTGAAAAAATGGCACTGATAGGCTTGCTGGACATAGGGATGCTGCATATTTTCAATTTGTAAAAAAATGCAACATCTGCAAAGTGCAATAAGATAATCTATGCCTATAAGATGCAAAAGGGTCAGGACCACAATTAAATGCTAAGATTAGTATTTCTGACATTCTCCCTATTGCTTGTAATGCATATTTAATGCGGTAATATACACCCATCCAGAGCATAGAATATTGTCAACTTCTTGGAGTAATGAGCTCTTTCCTTAACTTTATACTATCTTCAAATATTAGTGTCATCTAAATCCAATATTTTATGACATGGCATTTAATCTAGCCATATTCTTCAAGTATATTTTTATTTTAACCATATTTTCTGAAAAAAAAATCCTCATATTTTTAAATAAAGATATCTAAATTTTTTAACCTTAAATGAAAATGAGCTCATTATTCATTGTGGATGCCTTTCTAGAAATATACTTTCCTGGATTTCTTTTTTCCCTGAGGTTTGGATTTCTGAGCTTCCAAAGACAAGGATACATGTTTTAGTAAATGGGAACTATGTATTTTTAAAATATTGTTCTTTATTAGGCTATTTTCTTCTAGGAACAATTATATGATTCACATTTAATTAGTGATTTTTTTAATAAATAGCTTTTCTGTGAAAACTTATCTATCACTCTTCTGCCATCTCATTGAATTGGGTATGAAGTTTTGGCAGCGGGGGGAAATTTGTAATTTTTCTGTCTGAGAAAGCTTAATGTTAACTGAAAATTGAGAGATTTTAGCGTGTTTCTCTTCTTTATTACCTAAAACTATATTCCCTAAGACCTTATCATGACTGATATCTGGGAAAAAACAATTTGGTTCTATTATGATTAATTCCTTTTTAAGGCTATTAATAACGCAAAAACTAATAGAATTTTAGATTCATATAAAACTTGTAATAGAAAATGTGAAAGTATGACACCAACAGTAAAGCTCTCATGATCCAGTTTTAGACCATGAATCATAAAGTAAGGATACACCAAACAAAAAAAAAAAAAAAAAAAGAGAAAGTAAAAAGCTTAATCATGAGAACTTTCTAGTCACAAAGACTAGCAAAATGAATTTGTTCACGGATCACTTCCTGGCAGTGCTGTCCAAATTAAAACTGTAAACCTTTTGAAGTTGAACTTTTTTTTTAAGTGGTTAGTTTGAAGTTTTGGCAGTTGGTATGAAAATTCCCAGTCTACATGTGAATACTTGATGGATAATGACTATATATACTACAAGAACAGACATAAAGTATGACTCCATCTAAATCTGTCATTTTGGATCATAATTAGTATAGTTCTACATTGTTTGAGTTATATGATATCATTTGGTTTTAAAGGAAACAAAATACTTCATCAGAAGAAAAATGTGTAAATGTCAAGTCAGCAGAGCCTGAAAGCAAATTTCCTGTGCCTTAACTTCAAGATAATCTTGCAGAGACAAGTGTTTTAGAAACTTCTGAAGCTAAAATAACAAAGGCAAATGTCACGTTGTTTTATGCAATTGAAATAAAAGTGAAGAGCCCTTGTTATAAACATTGCAGCAAAAAACAAAAAAGATATGGTAAGATGCATCTATTTCATTACTATCTCTAGTATACTAGCTACATTTGGAGCATGCAACATTTAGCATCAAAGAAGGGGTTGGAAACTACAGGAATTTGACTTTTTAGAACTTCTTTGCAGTGCTTTTCATTTTCCAAAAAAGAAACAATGTGTTTCCAAGGAATTCTTAACTCTTTTGGATGCTATTTGGTATGGATCCTCAAGAATGTCATCACTACCCCTTGGTAAATAAGTATCTCTTTTAAAGCAAAGGGCAAACTTCTGCAGTCACATAATCATACACTTTTCTGTCAATACTGATTTTGGTGTTGAGTGTGGGGAGGGCTGAGAGTGGCTGTGTTCTTTTGGATTCTCCCACACTTGGGGAATTTTTCCTTAGGCAACTTTGGATGGATCCATGCTGGGCCTTTGAGGATTGAGCTCAGAAGAGGAGGTTGAAAAGCAATCTTTCTTCATCACCAAATGAAAATGCAAAGAGATATATTTGTGGAACAGAATGTAATTAACCAAAGTGGAATTGGGCCAACTAAGCAGCATTAACAGGCTAAATGTGTCCCCAGTTTTTGGAGCCTTCCAAAGATGGGTTCATTCTTGACTGCGTGAAGAAAAGGTAATACATCTACAAGAGTCTAAAATGGGTAAATGGAAGACTTGAAAGGAGAAAAACAGCTCAATTCTCTCACAAATTAAAGATGACGACTAAGCCTAGCCACCCCTTCCCAAACTAAAAATCCATGTGACTAATTTTTCTAAGCAGGCACTGGAATGTTCCTGCTGGGCACAGGACAGATAATATATGTAGCTGGCACTCTCACTCAGGAGGAACTATTGTTCCATTTGGGGAATGAAAGCCAACTCCCTTCAAGACTTAAAGAAAAGCTAATTTAGGACATGGCTAAAAGCAACTGAAATGAGAAAGGGGAAAAAATATCTCAACTTTCTGTGCAGTGTGCCAGCTGACCAAATGTAAAATAAAACAAAACAATTAACCCCCCATCCCTGCAAAACAGAGAGAAAAAAGAAGCATTTGTCATTGGACTTGTTCTGGGCTCATTTTGACTTGCTTCAGATACATTTCCAAGTTTAAATTGGAAAGTTTATGACTTTGGGTGTGGAAATATTCTTTTCTAGGTGTCATTTCTATCAAGCCCTTTAAGAAGAAATTGAAGAAAATAGTCATTGAAGGAAAGAAAAAAGGTTACAAATGATGGCAGTCCTCATGGTAAAAGATAGGACAAATAGAGTACATTTCCCTAAAGGGGGAAAGATTTTTTTTGCTTAACAGAAAACAGTCTGCAAACGATACCTTTTGAAATAGGGTATCTGGAACTCTAGTTTCCAGTGATAACACTAGAACACTAGAATTAGTTGATTTTTTTTTTAATTAATAAAAAAAAGTATTCAGATAAAAAATCTGCAAGTTTTATATTTTGCCAAATGAAATGTAAGCCTGCAGTTTTATTTCAGTTGAAAAGACAATATAAGTCTTTGAGATAAAGTTGTATTTACATGCCTTTATAATTCAAAAGCAATTTTGATTTTAGCATCAAACTCTTTCAAATTTTGGCTCATCAGGAGAAGATATGCTTCAAGGCAATTGTTTTAGTTTTTAACTCAACCACTTATATGTGAAACTTGAAAGAGATCTTCCCAGTGTTTCTTTCAAGAACATTTTATACATGTAATATAGGCTATGCAGAGAACACTAGGCCGAATGTTGAAACAACTGGATTTGAATCCCAACTGAGTGACAGTGGACAAATTACATAGTCTAGAAAATGATAGTTGACTTCTTATCTCACAAATATATTAAAAAAATACAAATGATGTAATACAGGTGAGAATATAGTAAAACCTATAAAGTTTCAAATAAGATAGTATCTTTCTCAGGATTTGCCCTTTTCTCAATGCACTTGCTTTGTATTAGGATCTTCTCTTCACGTCTTTATTTTTATCTTCTTTTTTTTAGTTATACTTAGATTTCACTGAAAATCTATTAAAGAAGAATTAAATGCACAGTTGTTTACATCATTCAGTTTTTTCTCTTCATTTATTTTTGTTAAAAATTTCTGAAGTTAATTTTAGAGACTTTGATTCAGGTCAGGTGACTAACTCTCTGAGACCATTCCCTGCTGACTTTACCACAGTATACAGAAATCATAGATAGGAATGAAGGCAAAGGAGGCCAATATGATTTTGAAGTGATTGCAACCACCTAACATTATCTATGAGAAAATAAACACTTATGCTTAAGTATGGGGAGATTAGAAGAGGGAGGGAAAAAAGAACCCATGAAAAATGGTGGCAGCTCTAGTTGGAAAAGGGCAATGACATGGGACTGTGGAATCAGAATAAAAAAACATTGTAGAATTACCTAGTAACACCCAGGACATGATACCTGAATCTTGTAAATAACATCTCTGATAAGAAATTTTTGTATTGATTTTTACCTTTCATTTGAGCCAAAACTTCTTTGTAGAACAGTGCGTCTCAGACTTCAAAGTACATGTAAATGACCTAGAGACCTTTTAAAATGGATAATCTGATCAAAAGCTCTGGGGTGGTGGTATGGCTAGTGAAAAGATTCAGTGTTTCTAAAAGTTCTCAGTCAATGTCAAAGCTGTCTTTTCTCAGATAATAATCTGAGTAGCTAGGCTGAATGTCACCATAATTACTTTTTCCTTCACAAGTAACACTCCAAGAGTAATATTTATGTTGGAGAAGTTGTAGCTATAAAAATTTTATCTAAGAAAAGTTGCTATTTTTGCACAGCTTTATTGAGATGAAATTGATGCACAAGAAGGTGACATTTTTACAATTGGATTAGTTTTGATATATGTGTACAACTATGAAATCATTATGACAATAAAGGTAATAAACATTTCTGTCAATCTCAAATATCTCTTCATGCCCCTTTATAATTTCCTCCTTATTCTGCCTACCTCCATCTCCATGCATCCACCAATCCACTTTGTTATTTTAGACTGTGTCATATTTTCTAAAATCATATAATATGTACTCTTTTATTATTTAGCCTTTTTTACTTCTTTCACTTAGCATAATTATTTTGAGATTCATTCATTCATTGTTTTGAAAATTAGGTTGTTTGCCTTATGATTCAGTTGCTTCTGTCACTGTTTTTATCACTGAGTACAATTACCTTG
Source organism: Sapajus apella (assembly GCF_009761245.1). NCBI lineage: Eukaryota > Metazoa > Chordata > Mammalia > Primates > Cebidae > Sapajus > Sapajus apella. The sequence continues at coordinate 26,864,407 of NW_022436948.1, forward strand.
ACTAGACATACCACAATATGTGTATCCATTCAGTTGCAGACAGATGTTTGTACCATTACTAGTTTTGGGCTATGACATACTAAGCTGTGATAATCATTCATGAACATGCATTTACATTGGCATATTCTTGTATTTTTCTAGGTAAATACCTAGGTGTGTAGTGACCAAGTTATATAGTCAGATGTACGTTTAGCTTTTAAAGACATTACCAAATTATCAAAAGTGATTTATGATTTTTTTTTTTACATTCCCAAGAGCAATATTTGTGAATTCCGGTTGCTTCTCCTCCCATTTTTCAGTTGGTATGAACAGTCTTTAATTTTAGCCATTTTAATGGATTTAAAGTGCCATCCATTGTGTTGTTAATTTGCATTTCCCTAATGACTAATGATTTTGAAAAGCTTTTCCTATGTTGATTGGCCATTCATATATCTTCATTTGTGAAGTGTCTGTTCAAATCTTTTGCCTATTTATGAAAATTGGGTTATTTATTGTTGAGCCATACAAGTTCTTTATATTTATTCCAGCTCAGGGGTTGGTATTACTGTCTCTGTAAAAAACCAAACAGTGAATATTTTAGGCTTTATGGGCCATACGATTTCTGTTGCAGCTATTCAACTCTGGCCTTCTATCTGAACAAAGCCACATACAAGACATAAATAAAGGAATGTAACTTTACTTTTAAAAACGGCAGACCTGCCCCATGCCTTGATTGACTGATTCCTGTTTTAGTTGGAAGTTTTTGTCAAATATACCTTGTGCAAATGTATTTTCCCTGCTTGTGGTTTATCCTTCCATTTTCTTAATAATGTTACAAAAAACAAAGGTTTTACTTTTTTATAAAATCCAACATTTTATTGATATTTTCACTAGGTCATTGATATGGTTTAGCTGTGTCCTCACCCAAATCTCATCTTGAATTTCCACATGTTGTGGGAGGGACCTGCTGGGAGGTAATTGAACTGGGGGCAAATTGAACACGAGGGCAGATCTTTCTCATAATAGTAAAAGTCTCATGAGATCTGATGGCTTTATAAGGCAGAGTTTCTCTGCATAAGCTTTCTCTTTTCCTGCTGCCATCCATGTAAGATGCGACTTGTTCCTCCTTCCCTTCCACCATGATTGTGAGGCCTTCCCAGCCGTGTGAAACAATAAGTACATTAAACCTTTTTCTTTTGTAAATTACCAGTCTCAGATATGTTTGTATCTGCAGTGTGAAAATAGACTGATAGAGCTATGATCTTCATATTCTCTTTAGAAAAATCTTTGCCTAATCACAGATTTACTTGTAAATTATTTTCCTGAAGTAAGGGTTGATTGATGTTTTCTCCTTTACCCCTAAATGGACATCCAATTGTTCCAGCATTATTGGTTGAAAGGTTATCCTTTCCCTGTGGAACTGCTTGGCATCTTTGTCAAAGTAAATTTACCATATGTCCATTTTTTTTTTTTTTTTTACTTTCTTGTTCCACTGATCTGTATATATTTATATAACTTTATATGAATCTGACACTAACTGGATTAATTGGGGGTTGAAAAATATGTCTTCAAGTCAGGAAGAATAAGTCTTTCAACTTTGTTTTTCATATTCAATCTTTAGCTATTTTAGCACTTTCGTATTTCCATATAATTTCATAATAAAAGCCTGTTGGGATTTTCACTGGGATTCATTGAATCTATAACAGGATTCAGTAATGTATAGTCCATGTGTCAAATTCACCCCAGAGTCTGTTCTTGTAGTGCCTTCAAGCTAAAAATAGCTATTATTACAATTTTGAGTGGTTGCAAAAAACAAACCCAAGCAAAAAACAAAGAGTAAATAATAGAGATCATATATAGCTTGCAAAGCCTAAAATATTTATTATCTGGTTCCTCACAGAAAAAGTTTGCCAACCCTTGACCAACAGGTCAACCTGGGAAGAATTCATCATTTTAACAATATTTGATCTTCTGATGATTGACTGTGCTACATTTCTCCATTTATTTAGGTCTTCCTTTACTTTGAAGATAATATTTTGTAGATTTCAGTGTATAAACCTTGCACAACTTTTGTTAGATTTCATTCTTAAGTATTTAGTATTTTCATGTTCTTGTAAATGGTATTAGGTTTTTTTCCTATTTGATTTTCTGGGCTTTTTTGTTATTATATTAAAATGTATTTAATTTTGTAGTATTGAAATTGAGTCAGGTGATTTTGCTAAACTTACTCATTAGTTTTAGTGTCTTTTAAAAAAATAAAAATATTTCTACCTAAATCTGCTTTTTTGTTATTATACTTTTAATTTACATTTTCCTTTATTCAATTTACTAGCATCTACAGCATAACATTGCATAGTAGTAAGAGAGGACATATTTGCATCCAATCCTGGTTTTCAATTTTAAGGGAAAAGCATTCAGTTTTTATAATTAAGCATGCTGTTAACTATTGATTATTCTTAGATGCTTTATTGGGTTGAAGAAGTTTTCTTCCATACTCGTTTCCTGTGACAGCTTTAACAAATTACCATAAACTTGGTGTCTTAGCACAACTCAAAATTATTTTCTTGCACTTCTAGGGGATAGAGGTCTGAAATGAGTTATACTGGGCCGAAACCAAGATGTCAGCAGGGTCAGGTACGCTCTAGAAGCTTTAGGAAGAGAATTTATTTTCTTGCCTTTTCCAGCTTCTAGAGCTGCATTCCTTGTATTCCCTGGCTCTGGAGTGTTACTTCCAAGTTCAAATGCTCATGCAGAGGTAATCATATCTCTTTCTTCTGACTAGAATCTCCCTCTGCCTCCCATTTATAGGGATACCTGTGCCTGTTTTAGGACCCCCATAGATAATCCAGGATGATCACCTCATTTTAAGATTTAATCATACCTGCAGAATCCCTCTTGCCATACAAGGTAACATTTACAGGTTTCAGTGATTAGGAGTCAATTACAATTTCGATTTCTAGTCACTGAGTTTTAAAGTCATGAGTTGATGTTGAATTTTGTAAAATGCTTTTCCACTTCTGTTGGGAATATCTTTTCTTTCAGTTTGAGTCTGTATTATGGTGAATTATGCTGTTTGGTTTTCCAATGTGAAACAAAACTTATCCCTGAGATAAATCTCACTTAGCCATGATGTATTATTCTTTTTAATATTGTTAAATTTCATTTTCTAAAATTAGGCTGACAATTTTGTATCCATGTTCATGAGGGTCATTGTATATAACTCATCAGAATGAGCCAAAATTTAAACTTGTGTTATTTTTCCTTAAATTTTGTTAGAATTCACCAGTGAAGTCTTATATTTGCCTAGAATTTAATTCTTGCGACAGTTGTAGCACAAATCCAATTTTTGGAGAGAAAAAAGGCTATTTATGTTATTTGGTTTTTCAGGAATGAGCTTTGATGGTTTATTTTTTAAAGTTCATTTCATCTAAGTTATTGAAATGATTGTCATGCAATTATTTATAATATTCCTTTAATGTTTGTAGCCTCTGTAGTGAATTATCTTCTCTCATTTCTGACACTGGTAATATACATTTTCTCTCCTTTTATTCTATCTAGAAGTTTATCAAGGTGATTCAGCTCAAATCACTTTCATTTTAGTTGATTTTTCTAGATCTGTTTATCTCTCTTTCTCTCTCTCTGTATGTTTCTGCGTGTGTCCGTGTGTGTGTGTAGTTTTATGTATATAAAGTGATATAGATTTATATAACTTTACTATTTCATTGATTTGTGCCATTTTCTTTCTTCTGCTTATTTTTAATATAATTTTCTCTATTTTTTCTAATTACTCATCATGGAGGCTTGGTAAACAGATTGTAGACCCTTCTGCTTTTCTTATATACACCTATAAAGTTATGAACATTTCTCTAACAGCTGCTTTAGTTGCATCCCCAAAATTTTGACATAATGTTTTCATTTTAATTTAGTCCATATATTTTCCAATCTTTGTGATTTCTTCTATGACCCACCAATGATTTATAAGAAGGTTATTTCATTTCAGCATATTTACGAAATTTTTATATTTTTGTTATTAATTTTTAATTGTGGTTAGACAAAATATTTTGTATGTTTTAAAACTTTTTATATTTATTGAGACGTGCTTCATGAGTCATAATATGCCCTGTTTTGGTGAATGTTAGAGTGTTCTAAAGGAATGTGTCTTTTGTTTTATTTTTCTTATTTGGAAATTTGATTTTGATCTTGTTTCCCCATGTGTCTCTCCTTATTATGCTTGTTTTTATCTATTTTCCTGGACATATGTAACATATTTAAAATAACTGCTTTAATTTTTGCATCTATTAATTCTGTCATGTCTGTCATTCCTGTGTGTGTTGGTACTGATTACTTTTCACCTGCTTTTGTTTTATGCGTATTTTTAAATTGAAATTTTACATGTGGCATTCTAGAGTACTTGCATTCTTTTTAACAGTTTTGGACTTTATTCTGCATAACTGTAAGTTGCTTGAAAAGAAGCTGATCCTTTCTAGGTGTGCTTGAAGCAATGCCCTTCTGAGTACTGTACTCAATGACCACGAGTTAGGGACCTTTTAACTCTGCAAGTGCTGGTCATACTCCTGCTCATGATGAAGCCTCAAGGGGAGCTCTTTGCAGACCTCTGAGTTTCTTTCTTAGGTAGTTGCCTCTTTCTAGTATGCTGTCCTGTGAATTCCAGATGCCTTGGCATCTCTAGACTCTGTACTTGTCTTCTCAACTCAGCAATACTCACAAGCTCTCTCTGCATTTCCTTTTCCTGTGCTGTAGCCTGGAAACATTCGTAGTTAGCAAAATGGGACAATTGTAGGTCTCATTTATTTTTTCCCTTTTCTAAGAGGTCATCGTTCTGTACTATCCATTGTCCAATATCTGAAAACCATAGATTCTTCATATTTTACTTTATTTTTAGTTGTTTGTTGTTTAAAATGGGAGGGTAATCTTAGCTCTGTTACTCCCTCATGGCTGGAGGCAGCAGCAGAAACAGATCACTTCTTAGTTGTATTTTTATTGAAGACACATTGAGAGATGTGCTTTAGGTGGGTTAATATTTAGAAAGTGCCAAGATATTCACTATTTTTAATGCTATTGTGTATGCATACAATTCTTTAGGTCTTGTGTGGTACCTGTTTGAAGAGAAAATAACCCAGGTAAAATCCAAATATCCACAGACCTAGTTTCTACACCTGTGCAATTGAACATCACTGAAGAAAAACACAGAAGACAGCTGTTCCTCCTTAAAACCCATAATTATTAACACTATATATATTAATACGGAAGGCTAATATCAAGGTTATTAAAGAAAATAAAAATTATTAATAACAATAACTTGAAAAGTCGTACCTAATCTTTATCTTCATAGCTGAACAGAGAAATACTTTCCTGAAGTGAATACCATATACAGCTTCTTTCAAACCTATACCTGTATAGATCATTAGTGTGGGAGATGTTTCTGGGTTTGTGGAAAGCAGCTTAGGCACATGGAGCTGTGAAACAGACAGACAGGGCTTATTTTGGCACATGAGATTCTGAGGGCATCAGAACAATTAGAAAAAGAGGTAAGGACTGAATTGAACTGTCAGGCAACACTAGATCTGTTGCCTCCACTGGCAGAGATTTGTTAGAAATGTGAGATCAAAGCCTAGCTATTGGCCCAGGGGAAAGCCCATGGAGCTGTTAACTAATGAAAAAAAAAAAAAAGGGCTATGTTGAAAACACATACACAGCGGCCGGGCGCGGTGGCTTACGCCTGTAATCCCAGCACTTTGGGAGGCCGAGGCGGGTGGATCACGAGGTCAAAAGATCAAGACCATCCTGGTCAACACGGTGAAACCCCGTCTCTACTAAAAAAAAAAACTACAAAAAATTAGCTGGGCATGGTGGCGCGTGCCGGTAATCCCAGCTACTCAGGAGGCTGAGGCAGGAGAATTGCCTGAACCCAGGAGGCGGATGTTGCGGTGAGCCGAGATCGCGCCATTGCACTCCAGCCTGGGTAGCAAGAGAGAAACTCCGTCTCAAAAAAAAAAAAAAAAAAAAAAAAAAACATACAAAAGATAATCGTTATTTTTTTTAAATTAAAATCTGTTTTTAATTCTTGTTGAGATTTTTACCAAGAAAGGTAGATTGCATTTAATGTTAATATATTAATTGCATTTTATTTCAAGTGGGATTGTCATCATTAATTTATGCAAAATAAGTGTGCAGATGTGTATCATACTCCTTACTTTCTTCTCTATGCCTGACGTACTGACAGCTTGAGCATATAATAGCGATGAGAATATACTCCTAGGAAATTCATAGGCATTTGACATCTATTTAAACAAAACAAAATAAACGTCTTATGGAAAGTAGAAATTAACTCTAGATTCAGACTGAAACAACATCAACAGTGATTTATAAAATGTTCTTGCTTTTTTATTTTTTTTGATTACTGCATTTTATACCAACCTAATTTGACTAAATACAGCTTCACACATTATAGTTATATTCTGGGCAGAGAATAGAAAATAGTTATATTGTAAGTTCAAGGAACTCTGTTAATGTTTTACAAAATGCTACCTATTGAATATTTGAATTTTTTAGCATCATCTTTGTCATTTTCTGTTTCAATTTCTGTTGTTATATTAGATAAGATCTTTGATCACTGGTGCCTCAACTCAGGCAATATTGCTAAATTCTCTTGAGGCAAAGGTTTATTAGAGACTTCAAGGAATTTTCATGGGTCAAGTAACACTAGGGTGGGCCCTGAGTGGAGGTGCAGTGAGAGTTCTATTTTATTCAGTGAAAAAAGATATAAGCTCTGTTTGCTAGTTCTCATCATCTGAGGAATTTTAATTTATTTGTAATATGATGTCATTAGTCAGTATAATATCTGGCAGGTAGTGCTGTTAGAACACAGCTCACCAATAACATAATTTCTATTAAATAAATGTGTTGCAGCTGCAAAATGTTTAGCATCTCCTTGTCTATGGTCAGTTACTGAGTCAGCACAGGGTCAGAAATAGAAACAGAAAATTCAATATCTTATATATCTTCAATATCTTCGCAGCACACATAAAAAATATTCCATGAGATGAACAACACACAACATGCTGAGTCTTCGTGCCTTCCACTTGATTGCATTAGCTTACCTTCACTGGTTTTTGCCCCAAGTTAATTTTACTTATTAGGTCTGTGAAAAACATGGCCACGTCCTTGGGGCCTCTGGACATGCACACTGAAACAAATCAATTATTTGAAATGCCACAGAATAAATACTATAAGAATAAGCTCCTTGGGAGAAGAAAGGTGTAATATAATTCAAAGCAATTTACAAATATCTGCTTTCAGACACAGTGTGAGACTGATCCAAACTTCTTTGAAGGGGGTTTAAACAGGGCTGTCGATATTATGATTACATTTTCTCTGGTATATGCCTAGAATAATGTTCAGGCAGCAGAGTTCAAGTATTTTCTCTAATATTGGATGAACAGTATAAAAATAATGTAATTACTTATAAAGGGACATAATATAGAAAATTACTTTGACTCAGATAGCTATGGCTTGTAAAATAGAGATTTATTCCCACTGTGATAGTGGAATCTTTGTTGAGATTTCAATGCTTCTCTTTGACGATTGAAAAATACTTGAAAAATAACATAAGATTCTAAGGACTTTAAATGAATTTTAGATTATGTGAATATGATCAAAGTTCTAACTGTTGCTACCAACATGATGAATGCTAGAAAAGGAAATTCCGAAAGCTGAGATAATAGGAATGGCAAAGAAGACTTTAATAAAAAATAGATATTAAATAAGTGGGGTATAAATATTGATATGTACTTATTGATGTGTACGTACATAGGATATATAATACATGTATACAATACTGTATATATGTACACACAATCCTTTTATATATATGTATATATACATATATATGACTTATACAATTTATTATGTGTTGTAGTTATAAGAATTGGCTGATATGATCATAGAAGCTGGTAAGTCCAAAATCTACCTAGTGGGCTAGTAGACTGGAGAGAACCCAGAAAGAACCAATGTTGCAGTTCAAGTTTGAAGGCCTCTAGTGGTAGAATTTCTTATTGTCAATGAAGGTCAGTCTTTTGTTCTATTCAGGAGTTCACTGATTGGATAAAACTCTGCTCTCCACCTCCCCAACCCTAAATCAGGGAAGGCAGCCTACTTTACTCAAAGTCCACTGAGGTAAATATCAATCTCATCCAAAAACACCCTGATGGAAACATCTAAAATAATGTTTGATCATATATCTGGGCATCTTGGCCCAGCCAAGTTGCTATGTAAAATTAACCATCAGACACCTGTGATGAGTTTGACTGAAGGAATAGGAGGAAGAGAAAATATTGGGTTATGCAGAAATTGCTGCATTCAATGGAAGGAAAAAAATGGCGGTTTTAGGAATAGTGGAGTTGTCTGGCTATTGTAAACTGTTATGATGCACTGAAAAAAGAAAATGACTTGTTTGTTTTTAGCTAATGATCAATTTAAGGCGTAATGTCAAAACCAGAGGGGTTCTGTGGCAAAGAAGATTCTCATCTTTTATATTTCCAGACTTTCTGTTATAAAAATGAGGCCGAGCGTCTAATTGTAAGTGTAGTCGAGAAATGATAAAGATCTAGCTTTGACAAACTAGAAAATATAGACACAACTTTTAGCTCTTCAGATATGGGTATTGATTTGGCCAATGTAATCTTAATGCCAATCAATGCAGATGATTAAATGTAACTTGCTTTCATGCAGAAAAGACAACTGTACACATTCACTTGCCCAAGGTTTGTGTTAAATCCTTTGCTCTGGTCATAGTTTTGATTGTGTTGACTTAGATAAAACACATTATTGGCTTTAACCAACGGGGCATGAAGCGTACAGCTAAGTTTTTCCTCTTTTATTTTTTTGGAGATTAATGCAAAATAATTTTCCTAATGCTTCTCAGAAAATACATTAGAATTGAGTTTTAGTCACCTGTTATGGTAGCCAACTCAACAACCTGATCTTATTTTTGCTTTTCTTCCTTCCCTATCTCACTCACTAATTTTTTCATTCCTGATTAGTGGATTCATTTCCCAAATAAACTACCTGCATTCAAGCCTTAAACTGAGGCTTTGTTTTGAGACGTCTGTGTTAAACATGTCACTACAGCTCTAAATAATAAATACATCTATCTTGAGTCATATTATTCTCCTCCATTTGAAGATAGCCTATTTTAGCATAGCTTTTCTTCTTCCCTTCCATTTTTTCTGCCATGATAGTTATGTTGTTATAAATTTATTTTTGGTTTTCTATCTTACCTTAAAATATTTTTATTAGCAATTCCAATTTTAGACATTTTCTGTTAACTTTTCATTATGTAAAATGAAAACATGATACTCTGAAAAATCCCTCCTCCTCTGCATTGTCCTTGTTTTTCCCTCTAGAACTCTTATTGCATAGATGTTGGCTTTTTGAATCTAATTTTTATATATCCTATGAATTTTCCCTCATGCTTTTCCTCTTTACCGTTTTTGATCTATATAAGAGAATGTGTAGACTCTTTTAGATTCCTACTTAAGTCTTTAGTCATGCAGTTTTTTTTGTATTTAGTAATTTTCATTTTAACTGGAAATTATATATTTTAAGAGAAAAATAATACAAACTTACTTCATAGTTTCTGTATGCTCTTCTTTGTGTATTTTCTAATCTCCACTCACCAACTGCATAATATGCAAGGGAGTCAGATTTAGCAAATACAAATACAGGGCACCCAGTCAAATCTGAACTCCAGAGAAACAACAAATTACCTTTTTATAGGTGTATTCCCTGCAATATTTGGGTCATACTTAGACTGAAAAAAGTACTCATTATTCCTCTGAAGTTCCAGTCTAGATAGGTGTCCTGTATTATATCTGGAAACCCTAAGTTGGGACTTTAGACTCAGAAATATTCATTTCGTGATTTAATGAACTTTTTTTATTAATAGTTTCTATGAACTCTTTGATTTCTTATTATTTTATGTCTCCAGCAGTCTCTTTTTATGAAGTTGGTATTCTCTTGATCTACTTGACATAATCATGGATTTGAAATAAAATGATTTTCTCTTCTATTGCACTTTTATTTAAAATTGATTTGATTTATTCATATTTTATGTCTTCCTACCTGTTGAATCTCTTTAAATGTTTGGTCACCCTTTTTTGACTATTAACAATCATGCTGCAGGGCTATTTTGATTAGGTTAGGAAGCAGCATTGCTTTTTATTGCTCATTGTGTGTATTTGTTTTGCCAAAATGCCCTTCTTCTAGAGTATATTGACAGAGTTAACACTTCTCATATGAGCTCCAGGCATAATTTTATTTGATTAATGAATGAGTGCATTATTCACCAAAATATTTGAAGGTAGCCAAGCTTTACCTTTAAAGGGAAAGAAAATCCAGTTGAAAGAAGATTTGGATGTGTTAATTTTGAGTAAACAGTGTCAGTGTTAAAAATTGAACTAACTGGCTGGGCACAGTGGCTCACGTCTATAATCCCAGCTCTTTGGGAGGCCAAGGCAGGTGGATTACGAAGTCAAGAGATTGAGACCATCCTGGTCAACAAGGTGAAACCCCGTCTCTACTAAAAATACAAAAATTAGCTGGGCATGGTGATGCGCGCCTGTAGTCCCAGCTCCTCGGGAGGCTGAGGCAGAAGAATTGCTTGAACCCAGGAGGCGGAGGTTGCAGTGAGCTGAGATCATGCCATTGCACTCCAGTCTGGGTAACAACGGCGAAACTCCATCTCAAAAAAAAAAAAAATTGAACTAGTCAGCTGAGTGACTTATTGCAAATCACATACAGATAATGAAATAACTTCTTTAACATTAATGAGCAATAAGAAATCATCTAAAGGTAGAAAACTCATTGACAATAGTAACTACACAGAACAACACAGAATATGATAATGCTGTAACTGTGGTGTGCAAACTATTCTTATCCTAACTAAAAAGAATAAACAATGAACAAAAAAATAATAACATAAAAGATGACAACATTAAAACATAAATAACGATAGCAACTTTCCAAGGCACAGGCAGTGTATAAGATACAAATAGAAAAAACAAAAAGTTAAAAAGTAGGGGGACAAAGGTAAGATGTAGAGTTTTTATTAGTTTTCTTTTTGTTTGTTTATTTATGTGATGTTAAGTTGTTATTGGGTTAAAATAATAGGCTATAAGATAATGTTTGCAAACCTCATGGTGACCTTAAACTGAAAAACATACAATGGAGCCACAAAAATTGAAAAGAAAGAAACTAAAGCAAATCATCTTCACTAAAGGAAAACGGGAAAGAAAGAAAGAAGGAAACTAAAAAAAAAAAATACCAGAAAATAAGTAACAAAATGGCAGGAGTAAGTCCTTACTTATCAATAATAACACTAAGTGTAAATGGACTAAACTCTCCAATCAAAAGACGTAAGATGGCTGCATGGATGAAAAAAATAAAATCAATTGATCTGTTGCCTACAGGACACATACTTCACCTGTAAAGACACACATAGAATGAAAATAAAGGGATGAAAAAAGATAGTGCATGCCAACAAAAGCCAGAGAAAAGTAGCAGTAGCTATACTTATATCAGACAAAATAGACTTCAAGACAAAAATGATAAGAGTCAAAAAATGTCACTGTATAATAATAAAGAGATCAATTCAGCAAAAGGATGTAACAATTTAAAATATATATGCACCCAACACTAGACCACCAATACATATATAGGAAATATTATTAGAGGTAAAGAGAGAGATAGACCCCAATAAAATAATAGCTGGAGACTTCAACATCTCCCTGTCAGCATTGGACAGATCTTCCTGGCAGAAAATCAACAAGGAAACATTAAACTTAGTCTGCACTGTAGACCAAATGCATCCAACTGGTATTTACAGAACATTTATCCAAGAGCTACAGAATACACAGTTTTTTCCACTCAGCACATGAATCATTCTCCAGAGTAGACCACATGTTATGCCACAAAACAAATCTTAAAACATTAAAACATTTAAAATAATATCAAGCATCTTCTCTAACCACAATGAAATAAAAATAGAAAATAATAGGAATGCTTTTACACTGTTGATAGGAGTGTAAATTAGTTCAACCATTGTGGAAGACAGTGTGGCAATTCATCAAGGATCTAGAACCAGAAATACCATTTGACCCAGCAATTCCATGATTGGGTATATACCCAAAGGACTATAAAACATTCTACTATAAAAACATACACACATATATGTTTATTGCAGCACTATTCACAATAGCAAAGACTTGGAACCAACCCAAATGCCCAAACAATGATAGACTGGATAAAGAAAATGTGGTACTTATACACCATAGAATACTATGCAGCCATATAAAAGGATGAGTTCATGTCCTTTGCAGGGACATGATGAAGCTGGAAACCATCATTCTCAGCAAACAAACACAGGAACAGAAAACCAAACACCACATGTTCTCACTCATAAGTGGGAGTTGAACAATGAGAACACATGGACATAGGAAGGGGAACATTATACAACAGGGCCTGTTGGGGAGTGGGGAGCTAGGTGAGGGATAGCATTAGGAGAAATACCTAATGTGGATGATGGGCTCATGGGTACAGCAAACCACCATGGCATGTTTACCTATGTAACAAACCTGCACATTCTGCACATGTACCCCAGAACTTAAAGTATAATTTAAAAAACCACATTATCTCAACATATACAGAAAAGGCCTTTAATAAAATTCAACATTCCCCTTTAAAGATAAAACTTGACCAGGAGCACACACCTATGACTAAGAAATAAACTTCAATTCTATGAAGTTGCTAAAATTTTGACTTTGTTTATTAATTTACCTTACCCTAAATAATACAATATTCATATTTGATACTTTACTCTTTTACTAGTGCCATTATGTCTTATATAAGTAGTTACAAGTTAGAAATACTGTTATTAGACATGGATAAAAATAATTTTTATATTATCTGATGTTTAAGTAATTTCCATAAGATAGCATATCAATTGTAAAATAAACATAACAAATTTTTAGAGAATTATTTTTGCCAATATTATGATCTGTGTTCATAGACTTCTGAGGATTATAAATTTCTCCATTTAACAAAAACTGACTTGCAAAATAAATAAAAAATAATTTATAATAAATTTGTCCTTGACAAGTAAGATATTTTTTTTTCTTATCTCTCAATACTATGGAAATGATTTTGAAAAAGATCAAGTGAATACTACAAACAGACCTAACTTTTTATTTTCCTTTATCTCTTTTTTTTGTTTTAAAATATTGGTCAGTATGGTGTAAATAATTATTGTTACATATCACATAAGTAAAGTAGATGAAAACTAAAATAGGAAAAGAGACCATCATGTAACAGTGTCAAGTATCATAGGCCTTAAATAGAGGAAACCGTTTCAGGTTCCAGGAAAAAAAAAAAAAAAGAGAGAGAGAGATTCATGTAACTTTCTCTGTGTGCACGTGTGAATACACATGCACATGCTTGTTCAGAGACAGGAAATTATGAAAGGGTGTATAGGAGTAAGAAAAGAATAAGAGAATTCTACTTAGAGATTATTCACGAAATTTATTAGTTAACACATCTTTTATTCTATTACTGTCTTTTTTGGGTATAAACCAAAATTTTGAAATGCCCTCACTATTTCTAGAGGTATATATTGTAAAGCAGTGATATTTCTGGCATATCATCAATCATATGAAAACATTTTCTGATAGCAACAAAATTCGACACTTTCCAAGAATGATAGTTACATGCCTTTGATTTTACTAAAGCCTATAAAAACCCTGGCACTAATGGAGAGCCACTGTAGAGATTCTACAAATGGGGACCTGTGGATATTGTACCATACCTAGGTGGGAAGTTTATGAAATAAGAAGGTGTGATTTTGTGCACTTATTTGCTGAATAATGTCCATATTTATGAAGAAGTACAAATGCTTGATAAAAACTGATTTTGATGTATATATTAACCAGTAATATTTAGTCTCTGGTCTACTTTCATATGTTTTGTTTTCTGAATATGGGAATAGGAATAAGGAGAAGGAAAATTCACATTGCCTTGAACATAGCATGTTCTAAAAATAATTTTTAGATGAATATGTAGTGAATCTAATTTTCAGCCTGATGGGTTTGCAGTGAATGACACATCTAGGTAGAATTTTTAGCTGTCTGGTTTTAAACTGGTAAGCTGACTGTCTTAATAATCAGTCTGGAATTAAATGAAGGGCATTTCAGCAATATAACATTAATGTTTTATTACATTTTATTTTATCATGTTATGACATAATTTCTGTATGTGTATTTTTGTTCACCCTAAACTTATGCTCCACAAGAGAGAGGCTAACTAGCTGATTGAATCAAAGAATGTCAGTTTTCCTGGTCCTATGATATAGACACGCTTATGTAATATCTCTAGCCCATAAGGCAAGTTCTAAAATAATATTGATACTGTCTACTGCTACCAAAGTAAGCCTTTGAGATGAATATGTTTTTCCTTCAAAATAGGAAAGTTTTGTTGTTCTTTGTATAGCTTTCATCTTTTGGTTATTTCTCAGAACTCTTTTAAGTTAACTGATATATGTAAATTTATTGACAAGAGAAAAAGAATGTGCAAAGATTTTCTTAAATTAAAAATTTAAAAATTTATTGTAAATTTGTTGAGGGTAAAAATTGTATTTTTATATAAAAATATGCCAGTTATCAATTTGTTATCTTTCTGTTGTTTCAAGGTTATCTCCTGGGTCACATAAACACACAATCCTGGTCTGGTTACGTCCATATCTCTTTCTCCAGGTGTTGGGCTAAAATCTCTGACTGTAAATGAGTTAATGTCAATCAGCAGTCCAAACTAAGATGCCATTTTGTAATCATTCTTTAAACAGGTGAAAAAATAACCCACTAATTGTTCTATTAAGCTTTCACCCCCCCTTTCTCTAGAATTATCTAGCAGGATGCTGTTATGTCTCTCTCAGTGTAGGCACATTATGTCAATACGACTGATGGCAAACACAACTTGCTTGGCACACTCAATGTTTGCTATCTGTTTTCCCTACAGTCTTTGGCAGTTTGTTATCTTGAACTCCATTTGTAAGCTTTAAAATGTAGAAGTGCCAAAAACATGCCTGATATCATTCATATATATATACGTATTTTTTAATTTCAAAAAATGAAAAAGGGGCAAATATGTGAAAGACTTAATGAGAGCATGCCCTTAAATTCTTCTTGAAAATCAAGAAAAAAGAAAACTAATGGAGACTGAAGTTGCCAAAATAATTTTTTCCTTTTTTAATATAATAAACTGATTAAGGGAGAATATAATTTCAATGTTTAATATTTTCGTAGAGGGATACCGCAATGCTTGCCTATTAAAAATTTATTAAAAATTAATGCAGCATGGACAATTATATTTAAGTAAGGTAGCTATTTTTGGTAACATTTGTTTTTTCATTGTTCAATACCAGAAGGGGAAGATGGGTGAAATATATCTCATTAGATCATCAGATTTCTAGGTAATGTCTTCTTATCTTTTGTAATGGCCAATTTAGCTCTAAAATTAAAAAGCATATGATAGAATTTTTTTGTTTGTTTTTAACACAGTAATTGCATTATTCTTACCATATTCCACAACATAATTTTACCTGGGTTTGGGGTACATAGCAAGGGAATTAGTGTTAAGATCTTTACTATACTTACACATATCTTCCCCTCTTCTTTACACTACAACAGAGCAAATATGTATTATCCTATTCGTTACAATTTGGAGGTAAGCAGTGAGACAGAGCTGTATATTTCCATAGTAGTGGTAACTTTGTTTAGTCATTATGACTCAGGATTGGAGGGGTCTTAGAAACATGGGAATTAATATATGTAGAGTTTACAGGGTGTTGGAACTTAACTGCCTACGTCATTATAAATGAATATATAAAATGTAATTCCAATTTTGAAATTAATAATACAAAACAAATTGGACCACAGAGCAGAGTTCAGTGGTCAGTATACTTTCTTTAAAGGTAAGTAACATACAAACCAAAAGATAATCAGAAAATTGATGGTAGGAATAGAATCAGAGTAAGGGGAGTTGATCAGATGATTTTAATGACTAGTGTTATGCA
The DNA here is from genome assembly GCF_009761245.1 of Sapajus apella. Taxonomy (NCBI): domain Eukaryota; kingdom Metazoa; phylum Chordata; class Mammalia; order Primates; family Cebidae; genus Sapajus; species Sapajus apella. Next base: position 26,880,527 of record NW_022436948.1, read on the forward strand.
GCTATGGAAGTCTAATGAACTCATATCACCTTAGTGTCATAGTGGCCATGAGTACCAGACAGTTCCTTTTATGGTTCAGCACATCCTTTCCATTGAAGAGTGCTATAGACTGATAATTCTTTATTGATGTTTCACTTTCTATAACCATAACAAGTGTCATCCTCATTTTGATTAATAAATTATTTCTTTATGACCACGCCCTCATTGAGTTATTGTAGAGTTTTAGTCTAAGAACTATTTGGCCTCTTTAATACGGTTCATAATATCTTTGCTGCTATTTTTGTAGGCATAAATAGCCTATCCTTTTTCTAAATCTTGGAAAAGCACCTCATTACTGCGAGCATAATAATGGCTTCAAATTTAATCTCTTATATGAGTTATTCTGCACCCTTTCATCAGTATGTTCTTTTTAAAACACAAATTTAACACCATATGTTTCACTCATAAGTGGAAGTTGAAAAATGAGAACACATGGACACAGGGAGGGGAACAGCACATATTGGGGCCTGTTGGGGTGGGGGGCAAGGAGAGGGAGAGCATTAAGACAAATACCTAATGCATATGGGGTTTAAAACCTGGATGACGGGTTGATAGGTCCATCAAACCAGCATGACACACGCATACGTATGTAACAAACCTGCAGATTATGCACATGTATCCCAGAACTTAAAGTTAAAAAATAAAACTAAAAATAGAACACAAGTTTAAATTTTTATGTCCCTTCAAGTTTGAGATTCTATTGTGCTCTCTATCCATGTGGCTCCTGTACTATCAGTGATTTCCTATTGTTTGTGGCAAAGATGCACGTACCATCTCACTTTGCCCTTATCTTAAAACTCTATTTCTTGTAAAGGTTGTGGTCTCAGAACTCTAGTCAATGCAGTTTACTGGATTTGGCATTTGAAATAAAACCAATTTGCCATCTCTGGCCTGTAAGACAAAAGTATTGTTTTTTAACCTGACATCAACACAATTCACATTCTGCTCCTACTTTGACTTATACAATTAAATATGATGTTAGCTCTACTTTTTTTGTAGATGCTTTTTATCAATTTGAGAAAGTTCACTTTTATTTCTGATATGAAGGATTTTATTTATTTTTGTCAGAAATGGGTGTTAGCATTCATCAAAGGCTTTTTTTGCATTTATTCAGATGGTCATATGGCTTTTATTTTTTAAGTCTTTTAATATGGTGAAATACATTGATTTTTTTTTTTGAAGACATAAAGCCAAACTTGCATTAATAAGAAAAACTCAATTTGGTCATGATGTATTATCATCTCAAGGCATTGTAAAATTTGATTTGCTAAAATTTTGTTTAGAATATTTGCAGCTACATTTATGAGGGATTTGGTCTGTTGTTTTCTTGTAATGTATTTTGTTTTGGTATCAGAGTAATCCTTGCTTCATGAAATGAGTATTTCATTCTCTTTAATTTTTTTTTTTTTTGGAAGAGTTAATGTGAACTTGGCATTATCTTTTTCATAAATGTTAGGTAGAATTCACCAGTGAAAACATTTGGACTTCTAGTTTTCTTTTGGGAAAGATTGTTAAATACAATTTCAATTTATCTAATATATACAGCTGTCTGGGTTATCTATTTTCTCTTTATTGAGTTTGGTAATTTATGCCTTTTAAGGAAATTAACTATCTAAGTTGGAAAATTTATGGGCATTAAGTTTTTAATAAAATTCCTTTATTAATTTTTAATAACATATGAAATATGCCATGGTATCACCTCACTCATTCCTTATTCTGCTATATTAAAGATAATTTAAAAAAATAAAAATTTTGTAAGAATTAGTTTTTCTTCCAATGAAGGAATTGCTAAAATTGGGAAAATCTTCAGAATTGTCAGAGAAAATTAAGAGAGTTAGACCTTGGAGAATATCTCTAAGCAAGTCCAAAAGTCATAGACCCACTTTCTGTTTCAGATAAGTTTGAGCTGAAAAACGCTTGTGCCTTGCTTTCTTGGGGTAGCCTGGTGTAAACCCATGTCCCCAGAGAAGCTTGTTGAGTAGAAGAATGTCAATAGAGGGGTAAGCTCTCAAAGATTTCTGCCCATCCAGTATGGTACATGAAAAAGCACAGCAACGTTTTCTAGTTTCCAAGTAAGAGAGGTGAAAAAGGAATGGTGAGTAAGCTGGAAGACTTCTTCTGGCATAATTGGTGTGATGGAGGTAGCATATGGCTGGCATCAACCTGGTGATCAAAGGGTAGAATATACCAGAGATAAGTGCCAACCATCAATGATTGGTAAGGAATGTGTATCTTGACAGAGATCAGTAGATGATGGAGGATTGTTGTAGAGCAGGCTGGCCTTCTCAATTTTAGAGGGATAAGTAAGCTGCCTGGAATTTAGATTATCCCTAGGCAGTTTAAGTATATGAAGTGAGACTGATTAAATCCTGAATTTTAGAGAATGAGAGTCCAAGAGTTGGTAAAGTTCAATTTTGAGAAGAAAACGGTTAGATTTTGACATATCTGATCTGAGATTTAGGGATATAAAATTCACATTCAGAGGACACAGAATTCAAGCAAACAAATGGTCATATTTTGTCCTCATTTCTCTCTGCCTCACAACAGCATTTGACACACTTCTTTAGCAGGATCATTACACTTTTCCTGTAAAGTGCCAAGTGGTAATATTTTAGACTGGCTGCCGAACAGTCTCTGTTGCAAACTATTCAGTTTTGCTGTTTTAGCATAAGACAGTTAAATGTTTTAGCATTTAGCTCAGGGGCTCTCCAGAAACAGGTGGGGTGGAAGGTTGGAGGGTGTGGGTAAGAGGACGGTCAGATTAGGCTCACAGGTCACAGTTTTGCTGATTCCTTTTTACTAGGATTCCATATTACATGCCCACACTTTTTCTGTTCCTTCCTTGTCAGTCTCTTTGCTGGCTATTCTATCTCTACTATGTTTCTCTTTGTAATCAACCCTCTTTCCTCTGCTTATAAAACTCTCCCTAGCTGATGTCATTCATTCCTATAGGCTTTTATTTTCTTAAATTCTGCACTTTTTGTAGCTATTTATCATTGTTAATTTATGTAAGGACCTGCAGTTTAAATTTTATTGTTAATTTCTTTTCCATTGTTTTTTCTGTTGTCTATGGTCTTCATCTCCATTCTGCTGGCATTTTTAAATAGATGACCTTATCTTGTGGAAAGAATGACAGATTTACATTTACCTTTTCAACCTTTATAACACCTATGCATTTTCCTTCTTTTATAGAATTATCTGGGTACTGAGTTTACCACTTACTGGTTGTATTAGTTAGGGTCTAATTGATAGAAACCATGAAGATTTTTTTTTAATTTAAATATAATTTTAAAAAGAAACAATATAAAGAATTATTAACAGGGTTTTGGACTAACAAGAGATTGACTAGAAGTAAAAGCACTTTACAAAAAATAGAAGAATAGTAGGTATAGGAAATGGCCACTACACCCTAGGTATGAAAAAAATATCCAAGGAATTAAAAAAAAATGAAATCTAGATGCCCCTTCCCATCCTGAGATAGTCTGGACCTCATTGGAGACAGTGCAGCAGTAGCTCACTGTGTGGCAGAGATGTTCACAAGACTGCAAGGACACCCAAGGGGATTCCAGAAAAGTTCCAGGGAAAGTTATCCAGGGAGCTGCCATGTTGGCAGCATTCACTGGGAAGCCCCTCTCTGAGCTGCTGGGAGAAGCTGCTCTGGAAAGCTGCTGCACCTTGGAACTCGCTCTGAAGCTGCCCCAAGGCAGTCTAGAGAAGCCATGGATGGGGCAGTGCTGGGCTGGTGAGCAGGATTCTGTTGTGCAGCCACTCAAGAGGGTGTCTGGAGAAGCTGCTCATGGTAGGTCCCATAATGGGGACTCTTTACTACAAAGTCAGAAGCCACACATACTACAGAAGCCGGGTTCTGCAGAGGCTTTGCTGCATATGCTTCAGGGGCTTGTATGGTGCAGCATACTGGAACCAGGAAGAGAAAACCCTTCTCTACCAGTGTGCCTTTAGCACTTTCTACTGACAAAAGTTAGTGCAAAATTTTTCCTTTTGCACTGTGCAGCTGCAAAAGGAAAAATTTACAGGGTGTTATAGGCTGAATTGTGTCTCCCAATATTTGCATGCAGAAGTTTCAACCCCTAGTGCCTCAGGATGGCACTGTGTTTGGAGATAAGATCTTTAAACAGGTAATTGTGGCTAACTGAGTTCATTAGGATGGCAGCTGATCCAATATGACTAATGTCCTTTTAAGAAGAAATTAGGACACAGACATGTACAGACAGACCATGTAAAGACACATGAAGAAGGCAGCCCTCTACAAGCCAAGGAGAGAGGCCTCAATTAAACCACATCTGCCAAAACCTTGATCTCAGACTTCTAACCTCCAGAACAGTTAGAAAAATAAATTTCTGTTGTTTAAGGTGTCCTGCTTATAGTGTTTTGTTATGGTAATGATAGAAAACTAATACCCCAGGTCTGTTTCTGTCCTGAATACCAGGCAATGGAGAGTAGATTTGAAGCTGAGACATTACAAATTGGTAACTGACACACTAGCTTTATGAACCTGAGAAAGTTTGAAAATCCCTTGAACCTGTTTTCTTCTCTGTAAAAATGGGATTCTTGCCAGAATTGAAGGCTCTTTTCAAACTTGTAAGAAATACTTCCATTTTGTCCCTGGCTATCAACCTCTTGATGGAGACGTTCTTATTCACAGAGCAGTTTCAGGTAGAGCTCAATCTTTGAAATCAGGAAAACCTGCTCATTTTAGCACTTAAAGGCTCTGTGACCTTGGCCAAGTCACTTCTCTGGTCCTCACCTTCTTCATATGGAAATTGAGGCTTCTAATATTTACCTCATTGTGATGATGTGAGGATGAAATGAGATCATATGTATAGAACACTTAGTTCTGTGCTCGATGCATAATTAGTGCTGGGTAAATTGCAGATATTATTTTTGTGATTTCAATATCTAAAGCGATTACTCTCACATGGTATGTGAAACATGTGTTTGTTAGAATGAACTGATGGGAGCACTTCAATGGGAGAACATCAGACTTAACAACTGGTAGTGTGTGTGTGTGTGTTTGTGTTAGAGGTAACAGGTTTAGACAGAGAAAGAATCTACTTGGTACCCTTCAAATCCCAAAAATGTTTCCGCTTGCTCACAGTGAAGTAGTTGCAGATGATCACCCAAGATCATTACTTTTCTATCATTAAAAGAGAAGATGGATGTCATTGAATAGCCAAGAAAGAAAATCCTAAAATAAACACAGAAATAATTCAGAGTTCACTCAAAAGAGTGAGAAGCTGGAGAAAATCAGTCATTTAAAATCTCTGAGAAAGGAACTAGCAACAAAGAGCAGGAAATCCATCAAGCCTCAACTTGTTTTTAGAAAAATCCCTAATTAAATCATGAAATTGAAATCTGACAGATACAAAACAAAATCTGATTTTAATGACTTTGTTAACCCCACAGCTTTTGTTCTAGAGCAGTTTTAATATGTGCTTCCCACTGTTTTATATTTTAGAATCTTTCTTCTTATGATAATGCGTCAGGAAACAATAAGTTTATTTTAAATCTTACATCTTAAACAAGGTCAAGCCAGGTCTTATGTCTTCAATAAAGCGATTGTTTCCAGCTGAACTCGTGTATTTGTGATGAGGCATTAAGTAAACACAAGACTTTTCAACACCAGAGCAGGAAGACAAAACACACAATTAGAAGTTGAGATTTCTAATACAAAGTGAATAGAACCGAAATTTTAAAAATTAAAAATGTTGTTCCTAATTTTTGCTCTCAAGGTACAGGCAGTCCACACACACACACACACACACACACACACACACGCGCACACAATTACAAGATTGACTGCTTAATATCCTCTTAACCACTAAAAGTGATTCTGTTTAGGCTAGGAAAAAGAAGCCAAGTAGAAAGGTCATTATGTTGGGTCTGCAGCTTTCACTCCTAATATGTGAGTCTCATTTATAAGTAAAGGGAAAAATCAATAATCCTTTTAAGTTGCCTTAGATTCCAAGTGGAAAATGCTTTCACCCACTGCACTGTGGTGACTTAGAGCCACTGTGAGATATTATGCAATGTTGTTTCACCAAGGATCCCAACTTACTTCAATAGCTTTTAATTGTGTTGTTGAGCTGTCTTGGCTTGTGAGTTAAATGAATGCTGTCACTGCTTTCTGAAAGTTTAACTCTTTTATTTATCAATTGTTCTTTGTCTTCTTGATAATTTATTTTTCTTTTGTGTAAGTTACCTGGAAGCCTAAAGTATTTAAGAAACACAGGTCTTGGAACCCAGAATTTAAAAACTTCAAGCTTTTAATTTAGTTATGTTCATTTAATATTTACTAAGTACCAACCATATATAAAGTCTCATGCATTAAGTGTAGCAGCTGACAAGAAATGAGAAAAAAAATTTTTTTAAAGAAGCTTTAGTTAAATAGAAAGAATGAGTTAAGAATACAAATGTCTATAATTTGAAGTTTTTTGTAAATGTCATAGGAGAAGGAGAAGAAGAGCAAGCAAACTTTGTTCTAAGTTCAAAGATTTACCGGATGCAGTAGCTTATGCCTGTAATCACAGCACTTTGGGAGTCTGAAGCAGGAGGATTGCTTGAGTCCAGGAGTTCAAGGCCAGCCTGGGCAACAAAGCGAGATTCCCTCTGTACAAAAATAAAAATAAAAAAATAATCAGGTTTGACGGCACATGCCTGTTGGCCTAGTTACATGGGAGGCTGAGGTGGGAGGATTGCTTTAGCCCAGGAGATCAAGGCTGCAGTGAGCCATGATTGCACCACTGCACTCCAGCCTAGACAACTGAGTGAGACTGAAAAAAAAAAAAAGTACAGAGATTCAAAGAAGCTGTGTTTATGTTGGGGGAAGAAAAAAAGGCTTCATGGGCCTTAAAGAAAGGTGAAAATGTGAAACAAAGATGCAGATACATTTTCATATGGGAGTAAGTGAATTCATGAGTCAAAGGGAAGATGGGATTAAAAACCAGACCTGCCCCAAGCCAGAGCCCAAGCAATAGAAGCAAATGCGCTTCAAAAGCAGTCTCAGGTCAGACTGTGAAGGGATTTAAATATGGTATTTTTCTGCTAAATTAGTAACATGATCAAGTCACAGGGCAGAAAGAAGATTACCCTTGTAGTATAGGAGGACTACTATGGCCAATAGCATTGAGAAGAGAGAGTAAGACAAAGATACAGAGTGTAATTTAGACAACAGATGCTTTGGATATAAGAATATTGTATGTTGATTAGTTAAGGATGTAACTGGTCTCCTGGAACAGATACTGAATTCGTACCCACAAAGCATGGGTTCAAATCGTGTTTTTCTCATACAATAATGTGGGCTTAGTAAGAATGAATAAATAAATGAATAAATGCCAGTTATGTACTCCTTCCAACACTCACAGCAATTCTTTAAATAGGCATCAGGAACTTCCACTGGACGGATTAGGAACCAGGGCACAGAGAATGTAGGTAACTTGCCAAGTGTCAGAGAATTGATAAGTAGCAGAGTTTTAGGATTGGAACAAAATATTTCTGACTAAAGCCTGTGTTCATCCAACCCTAGGCTTGAATGGATTCTTCCCTTGCATTAGCTCCGTGACTTTTTCACATTCTTAGCATCTCAGTTTCTTTATCAATAAAATGGAGATAATAACCACAAACCTGCTGGATCCATATCAAAATTAAATTAAAATGATTGTACTATAGTTCAAGCTCCATAAACTTAGTTTTTAAAGAAGGAAGAAATTAAGGAGTTTATAAAAGAGGATATATACAACTTGTTTAAATAATAATACTTTCTTATTTCCAAAGAAAATGTTTACCATTTGCCGGTGATTAAAAAGAAACCCAAACTCTTGTTTTAATCATTGTTACTACTCTATAACCCATCTCTAATTCTTATTATTTATTCTCCCATATTTTTTAATGGTTTCTCTACTGCAGGCTGCTGCATATCAAGTTAAATCCCTGTAATATCCCTAAATATAAATATGTGAATGCTCTGAGCATGTGTAGTGTAAGCACACTCATAGTACTTTATTAATATTGTATATTAAATAGAATTTACTTTATTCTCTATAGTGAAAGGTTAGGTAACACTGAATTGATATTCCTTCTCACTTATTTGATTTTCATATGCTTTGAAAAATAGGGTAGGTGAAGGAGTGAGAATGTGTATTTCCAGGTGATTCTGGTAGAAAATTAGATATATACTATGAAGCAATGTATTACATATATAAATATCAATATAGATGCATTTTCAAAATGTAGTGTTCATACAAAATAAAAAGGACAGGTATATTATAAACCCAATTTATACCAAGTAAAAATATACCTGCAATCAATACATGCATTTTGAAAGAACATATACAAACAAGACCATATTAAATCCATTAGAATGTTTGTCTGTTGTAGAGGGAATATAATGGTGCTGTAATTTGTATATTTGACCCTTTAAATCTCATAATGAAATTTGTCCTTCAACGTTGAAGGTGGGGCCTAACTGGGAAGAGTTTGGGTCACAGGGACAGATCCCTCATGAATAGATTAATGCCTTCCCTGGGGGAAGTGGATGAGTTCTCACTCTGTTAGTTCCTGTGAGAGCTGGTTGTTAAAAAGAGTCTAGGACGTTCCTCTCCTCTCTCTCTCTCTCTCTCTTGCCCCCTCTCTTACCTTGTGATCTCTGCACATGCTGGCTCCCTTTCTTCTTCTGCCTGGAAGTAGCCTGATGCCTTCACCAGAAGCACTCCATGCTTTTTGTAGAGACTGCAGAAACATGAGCCAAATAAACTTCATATATATATATATAAAATTTGTGTTGCCATAGAGGAATATCAAAGATGGGTAATTTATATGTATCTAATAAATATATATAAATTACACATATATATTTATAAATTCATATATATATATATATATATAACTTATCTTCAGGTATTCCTTAATGGCAACATAAATGGACCAGGACAAATGAACAAATCAAGCAGGTGTGAATTTCCATGGACTAATGCTGATAATGAAAGGATGTGGTTTGGCTCTGTGTCTCTGCTCAAATCTCATGCCAAATTTGAATCTTTCATGTTGGAGGAGGGGCCTGTTGGGAGGTGATTGGATCATGGGTTTGGATTTCCCCTTGGCTGTTCCCTTGATAGTGAGTTCTCATAAGATCTGGCAGTTTAAAAGTGTGTAGCACTTCCTCCTTTGCTCTCTTCCTTCTTCTCCAGCTATGTAAGATGTGCTTCTTTTCTCTTCTCCTTCCGCCATGATTGTAAGTTTCCTGAGGCTTACCCAGTCATGCTTCCTGTACAGCCTGTGCAACTGTGAGTCAATTAAACCTCTTTTCTTTATAAATTACCCAGTCTCAGGTAGTTCTTTATAGCAACGTGAAAATAGACTAATTAATACATGTACCATGAAATGACTGCTTTGATTAGTCAAACTTCTGCACTTGAAGTTCATTCAAAACTGGTAGAAGAATGGACTTCTGATAAACTCTCAAAGAGAAGGGAATCCAACTTTGAGTCAAATAAATTTCCTACATCAAAACGTGGTGTTTGGTGACACCAGGATAAATGAGGATTAAGGATATAAAGCTGTTGCTTAGTAGTCTCCATAGAACCTTATTCAGTTTGAATTTCTTACCTACTTTCTAAAGTTGACTTCTATTTCTTGGAGGCAACAGAATTCAGGAAAGAGAACAGTGACTTTTGTGATCAAGTATTGCTGAATTTATATTTCAAACTCCATTAATTGTCAGTTGTGAAGATAAGAGCATGATAGTCTTTTTAAACTTGAGCATCTTTGTCTTTAAAATAGTCACCTTCTTGTGTTGATATGAAAAAAATAAGTAAAATGCTTACATGTCTAACACAGGACTACGTTTATGGTAGGCATACAATCAATAGTTATTCCTATACTCCTTGTCTTTCTCAAAATTTTCCCCTCACGCATTCTTAACAAGTATTGAATAAGACACTGCTATGGGTCATGCACTGGCAATATAAAAATGGAGAAGATATAACATATGCCTTCAAAATGATAGCAGTGTAGTGGGAAAAAAACAGAGTTAAATCAAATATTTAGGTGGAGAAATACAATAATGAAGGTACACACTGAGTGGTAGGGAAACAGAGAGGAGGAGATTCAGAAAAATACAACTTTTCTTGGACGAGAAGATACTTGACTATTATGATGTAGACTCAATAAGATACAGGATGCAAGGTTCCAGAATAATATGTCTGTTTGAAGAAAATTGCCAAACTCCTGCTTATGGCTATTGCAAAAATTAGAACTGGTATCTGAGTATTTTATTCTCCATTTTTAAGATTTTATTTTCTAATACATGCATTTGTAGTTTCTAAAATATATAGCTATGTGACAAAACTTGCCTGTAAGACTCCCAAATGTGACCTACTTTCAAAGTAATTTTCTTTGTCATTTATTTCACTCCAATTTACAAAGAAAATCAATTGACCAGTGTGAAGTTAATTTTGGTTTTGATATGGTTATGATGACTACTTTTTGGGGCCTTGAAATCCCTGGGAACTATTTTTCTAAACTCTGATTTAATCCATTTATATTTGGTCAGTGTATGTGTTTCATCTTTTTGTTAAATGATTTTAAACAAGAACTCATAATTTGTGCCTATATGTATTTATATATGATGTATATCAGCATATACATCTTTTTTCCTTAAAAAGAAAATAAAAAAGATTATGTTTGTATAGGCTGCTATTAACCCCATATGTGAGACTGATGTTGAAAATGCTTTTCCTTTACAGGTTCTACCAAAATGGCAAGACTTTCCTGAAACAACATTTAGTGTTTGTTTTTAAAACAAACCCGTGAGTTTACTTTGTAAAAACTCATGAATTTTTTTATTCATCCCATATCCTTTTTAGGGCTGCTCTGTGCCAAAGGAAATAAGATTAAGGCAACGTAGGAAGAGTTCTGGTCAGTAATAAGACACAATGGATATACCTTGCATGGGATTTGAAAGGAAGAATGAGAAAATCTCCATGAGTATTCTTGGGAGAGCAGAGTAAGTTCAAATTTTTTAACTCTTTTCAAATGATAAGTCAGACCTTAAAAAATAATCCAGTCCTCAAATTGATAATAACCTAAATTTAGCTCCAAAGCTTCTTTAGAAAAGGAAGAAATCTAAGTCTTAAAAATTTTATAAAGCCCAGTGGCAATACTAAAGCTGGTATTGGCAAAACACTTAAATAGATCTATTCCCTGAATGTTCACTTTTGTGGTTCAAATAGTTTAAGGTGTAGTATACTCTGAGAATTTTTCTCTCTTTGCTTTAAGTATTGACCGTACTTGAAATAAAGTATGTTTATGGTGAAAGCTAAAGAATAGATTTCTATTGAACACCCCACCACCACCCCCAGTGCCCCCAGTCACTGTCTTCAACTTCAGAATGCATCAATGCCTAAAACCTGCTTTGATGTCAATAGAAATGCTGCCTGTTGCAGAGATACGTGTGTATAAAGTGGAGTTAATTTTAGGAAAGATGAGTGCTAGTGCCAAGAATGGGTATCTAACTTTTAAAGTATCAGCCAGGCGCAGTGGCTGGTACCTGTAATCCCAATACTCTGGGAGGCCGAGGGGGACGGATCACGAGGTCAGGAGTTCAGGACCAGCCTGGCCAATATGGTGAAACCCTGTCTTTACTAAAATACAAAAATCAGCCAGATGTGGCAGCGGGTGCCCATAATCCCAGCTACTCAGAAGGCTGAGGCAGGAGAATTGCTTGAACCTGGGAGGTGGAGGTTGCAATGAGCCGAGATCGTGCCATTGCACTCCAGCCTGGGTGACAGAATGAGACTGTCTCAAAAATAAATAAATAAATAAAAGTAAAACGTATCAAGATACACAAATGACATAATACAAATATATTTTCCAAAATATATTCAAGACCCTTTAAGTCACATAGATTCACACTTTCTCTCATCTCTCTGGAAACCTAAAAACTAAAAGTTTTGGATTTCCCTAAATGTCCACGGTGAATAACTGTGGGCAAATCGGAGTTGCACTCTTCAGGCATCTGGTTTCAATAGCTCAGTTAATGTGAGCCAGTGGATTTTAATAACTGAAAAAATAAAATTAAAAAGCTCTCAATAAAAACATGAAAAAATTACCTTGAAAAGTCTCTATGACAGTTTGAAGACATTGTAGTCTCCTGAAACTGAATTAGTAAAAGAAAGCAGATGTTATTTGCAAATTTTTGTGGCTTTACAAGAAAATAAATAGTAATAATGTTGGCTACCTTGAGTGAAGAACATCAAGAATTCCTCTCTGTGTATATGAATTTGTTTCAAACAAACTGTAAAATTCATACCTTCTCTGGAATGTCCAGATGGCCTGGCCAATGCCTGGCAAGTTTTGAAGCAATGTTTGGTGACGGGCTCTACTTTAGTTTTGTATGCTGCTGCTTCTGCATGTGCCAAAGTTCAACTTTGGTCTTGGTGATTGGCCACAAATATTTCCTCACCCTTGGCTTTGGCTTCAGCTATTGTGATAATCAAGTAGGGAATGCCTACTACCATGTCACTTTATTAAAAATTTCCAATCAATAATACTATCAACAAGCATTTGACCCCATGGATTATCATCATATCCAATTTCAGAAACACAGAAAGTTATGTTATTCGATTTTATTTTTGATGTCTGAATATGCATTATAAATGAATAGAACATTCTAGATGTAATAATGTAAAATAGTCCCTTAAATGTTTTCTATGTTGAAAATTCATCAGTAAGTTGATATGTATAGATGTTATTTCAAAGGTAAAATACTTCAATAATAAATGATTACTGTAAAATTGTTTATTTATAGAGTGGATAAGAACTTTAAGTAATCAAAGTGAGTAAGGGAATAGCACTTATAGCATTAAACCATTTTAAAATATGTTTGAGTTTTAATTATTTAATTTCAATTAGAATAGCAATTGAGACAGGAATCTTTCAAGGAAATGTCTTACTTTTTAAATTTTACAGCTTATGAAAATAAATTAATAAGCAGAATGTCCTAACAAAGCACATTTAATTAAACCTGAAAACAGTACACTCCATACAAATTAATTTCTTACAGTTCTGAATTTATGGAGACTAAATATTTCAGTAAGAGTATGTGAAAATTATTGCTGTAAACTGCTCAGCGTTTTCAGTACTGAAGATAAAGGATTTATGAGATTTGCCCAAGCCATGGATTTTAGCTATGAAATTCTGCAAGGAAACACAAGAATAAAAGTCTTCCAGAATTATATTCTGTCTTGTACTATGCCAATAGTAATATTGCTAAACGTATTCTATTTATATACTATATACAGAACACAGAGACAGGACTATTTAAAAAATTGGACAGCAAGATGAAATAATGTTGAATTCCACGCTTCTGCCTTACTCATTGCTTAGGAATTCCTAAGTTTTACACAGCTGACATTATAGGGAGCCAGGCTGAAAATACATTTTTAGGCCTAGGCCACCAAGAACAGTCACACTTCCCAGACCTGAGATCAAGTGGCACAGTGGGCCTGGATAATTAATATCTCGGCTGAGCTAAGCAGCTGCACTTGCCCCCTGGTGTCTGAACTTCTGAGACACCCCCTGGAGTCAAGAAGCAGCATGTCAGTGACTCCCATTCCCCAGGATGGAGTGGAATCGTTGCTGTGCTGCTTCTTGCCTTCCACCACCAGGCTCAAACAATAGCCTTGCTCAGTCATGTTTAGAGTACTTGCTGCTGCTGCACCTGGCTTCAACAGTTTGGGATATCGCTGAGCCCCACCATCCTAAGATCTAGATTCACCACTACATGGTGTCTCATTTGCAGGTACCAAGTTGCCACTGAATCCTCAGTCTCCTGAACTACAACTGTACCCTGCACTCCTGGCTTAAACCCACAGAACTCTGTTTCTTCTAGAGTCAGGCCAGGTATGTGCTCTGCCATCCAGTGGTATAATCACAGCTACAATTATATCTCCTGGACCTGAGCTGCTACAGGCTGCATCAGAGCCAGATCCTTGTGCCATCAGCAGCCTACATCCAACTCTGACAAAGTAAGCCTGCACCCTAAGATTTAGGTGCCACAATGGATTCACAAAACCCCAATCCTAGAGACCTAGCTCCACAGCCATTCTGGGTACCTGCACCCAGAATTAGGACCATGGCAGCTGCTTGTAGGATATATCAGATGTGATACCAAGAGAAATATCTCCATCTACATCATTATGAGGAATGTGAGTGGACGTACAGGAAGCCCCAAAATCCCATACTCCTAAAGATATTTACAATCTATGCCACCAATGCTATTACCACAAATTTCTACCACATAGTCCACTGAGACACCTACAGTTATTACTAATGTTGAATGCAGCTAAAGAATCTAAGAGACTACCCCTGCATCTTGCTGAAAACATAGTCATCAGACCTTTCCCAAATGGTGCTCTAAGACTCAATCATAGATGAAAGTATTTCTCTACAAAAGCCACTCTAGAAAATCTGAAAGAGGGGATTGTTCTATCAGATGCATAGACATCAACATAGAAACATAAGAAACATGAAAAAAACAAGGAAATATGATACAACAAAAGGAAGATAATAGTTCTACAGCATTAGATTCCAATAAAAAGGAAATCAACAAATTGCCATAAAAGGAATTCAAAATAATGATCTTCAGGAAACTCAAGGACACCCAAGATAATACAGATAATTCCTAGGAAGACACTTCATGATATGAACATGAAATTCATCAAAGGCATAGATATCATGAAAGAAGAATCAAGCAGAAATCCTGCTGCTGAAAACTCCAATGAATGAAAAGTTTTAAATACATTAGAGAGCTTTAACAGCAGACTTGATCAAGCAGAAGAAATAATTTCTGAACTCGAAGATAGCTCATTTGAAATTATACACTTAGAGAAAATAAATATAAGAATGAAAAAGAGTCAAGAAATCTACAAGATTTATGAAATGCAAAGAAAAATTTGTATTATGGAATTTCCAGAAGGAAAGCATAGAAAATTGATTTAATTTAAAAATTGCTGAAAAGTTTCGAAGTCATTAAAGAGATATGGACATTCAAATCAAGAAACCTCAAAAGTCCTCAAATTTGTTTAACCCAAAAAGGCCTTTTTTGAATTACATGTTAGTCAAATTGTTATTTTCTATTCCTACTTTATTCAAGAGGTTACAGTAAGTTATTGTCATTATTTTGATGCTAAAATTTTCCCAGGTTTAGTCAGTAGGTTCCCTTAAGCTCAACTTCTTTGTTCTTTTACAATGTCCCCATTAGCCTTTGAATAAGTTTTCTTACATTCTGCCATGACAGATTGCTCTAGATTAATCTGATATGTTTTCTAACCCATGCCCTGAAATCAGCCATTTCTCAAAGAATCAAGTTTCTTTTATTGGAGAATGAATGTAGAAACCAAAATCTGGGGACTCAGTATGTATTCATTAATGCCAGTGTGCTGTTGCTTTCAGGACTTGTTAGATGACAGCTAGAAAAATATGTGTGTGCATATACAAACTCACATATACACATATCTATGTATCTATATTCATATTGAAAATCATAAGTTCACACTGATATCTCATATTTACTCCAGCCATTCTCCCTTAAATATTTATACCTTCTTTATCCAACAGTAGACACCAAATTTCTATTATTCTGAATTCACTAACTTATTTGGTAAATCTTCTTGTCTTCAACTAATTTGAAAATTTGAAGAGCTTTGTTGGTGTCAGTCTTGTAAAACATGTTGATCCTAGCTCTAAAGTCACTGACTCATACTAATCAGCAGGTGAGTTTCCACAGGAAAGGGATTGAGAAGGATCTAGCTAGAGCATTTTGAAAGCACAATTTTCTCACAGACTAATATGGTTTCAATGTTTGTCCTCTCCAAATCTCATGTTGAAATGTGATTCCCTGTGTTGGAGGTGAGGCCCAATGGAGATGGATCATGAAGGCAGAGACTTCATGAGTGGCTTGAGGCTCTTCCCCTGGTAATGAGTGAGTTCTCACTGTGAGTTCACACACATTCACATGAGAGTTAGTCATTTAAAATAGCCTGGTACCTACCCGCCCTCTTTCTTGCCAATGTGATGTGCCTGCTCCCACTGTTGCTTCCACCATGATTGTAAGCTTCCTGAGGACTCACCAGCAACAGATGCCAGCACCATGCTTCCTAACAGTCTGCAGAAGCATGAGCTAAACAAACCTCTTTTCTTTATGAATTTCTCAGTCTTGGATGTTTCTTTATAGTAACAGAAATTGACTAACACAGAGACTCATAAAAGAAATAACCTTAGCAACAAGATGAAATGAGATAGAGGATGGTAAACCCTGAGTAGAGATGATCTTCTCTTTCCTAGTGTCTCTGTGGAGGGAGTAAAATAAATGAATCATAAAGAGAACTGGCTGCATGGTGATTCTAGTAAGAATAATTAAAGACAGCTTTTAAAAAAATTACTGGTGGCTGGGCATGGTGGCTTACACCTATAATCCTAGCACTTTGGGAGGCTGAGGTGAGAATATCACTTGAGCCTAGGAGTTTGAGACTAGCTTGGGCAACATAGTGAGACCGTGTCTCTACAAAACATTTTAAAAATTACCTGTGCATGGTGGCATGTACCTGGGGTCCCAGCTACTCAGGAGACTGAAGCAGGAGAAGCTTGAGCGCAGGAGATTGAGGCTCCAGAGAGCTGTGTTCCCACCACTGCACTCCAGCCAGGGCAACAGAGGGAGATCCTTTCTTGCAGGAGAAAAAGAAAGAAAAAGAGAGAGAGAGAGAGAGAGAGAGAGAGAGAGAGAGAGAGAGAGAGA
>NW_022436948.1:26897385-27009714 GCF_009761245.1 Sapajus apella
AGAGAGAGAGAGAGAGAGAGAGAGAGAGAGAGAGAGAGAGAGAGAGACAGACTGAGATTGATTGAGATTGAGGAAGGTGGAAAAGTTCCTGGGCCTTAGTCAAGGCATGGAAGCTGAAGAGAGCTGATAGAACTGAAGCAGCCATGTAGTGAAGAATGAGTTGTCTGTGAAGAAAATTGTTGATGTCCAGACAGTGCCTCCTGCCACAATACCTTGACATTAACTAAAGATACTGGAACCGTGGAATGATCTTGGGGATAGAAGAAAAAATAAAAGTGACTGAAGAAAAAGCAACATCAGATCAGAAATAAAACTGAGTTACAGCAAATAAAGTGTTATTTATTGAGCACTCAGGTTTACGGATTGAAATTCGTAGCCATCACATATGGAAGTAGTAAAAGATACCACACAAATATTTAAAAAGAAAATTAAATATTAATACATAATTTGCAATGCCTTAACAACCATATAACTAGATTTTTATGGTAAACTACAGAGTTAATACAATCATGACTTGTCATAGCCTGATGCAACTGGAGGACAATTTTTACCTCCATTTCTTCTTATAAACATGATATAAAACTTCAGAACAACGTCTTTTTAAGATAGCTTTTCAATTTGCATTCCAAATTTAAATAATTAAAAAACTTTTAATAGCAGATTTTTTTTTTTGCAATGATCTCTGCATTCACGACTTTCTTTGCCCTTTGTAAGTCATAATCCTAAACTAATTTCCCAGGTGGGAAGCACCATCTTTTGACATCACCTTGATAAATGCTCCATATTATGCACATCTACTCTGCCTCTGTCAACATCAGGAACAGCCACTGGATCGTAGAATCTATTTTTGTCAAAACAAGCTTCTCATTTGCTTTGCTTGTCACAGCAGGTTATCTTGGCCTTCTTTTTGCTGACTCTGACTTTTCCTTCTCATTCTGCATAATGCACACATGTCCCAGACTTTTAAGCAGTTAGAGAATTTGAATCACAAAACAATATGAAAAAAAAGTGTGTTTGTATCCTATTGCTTTGACCTAGCCTTGATTGGTTCTCTGCTTTTCTGTGTATCCTTGTTTGCTACAAACTCCCATCCTTTACTCATGTAAATGAAGCTTTGCGTGTCAGTCTTTTAACTGTCCTTAAAGGCCCTCCTTAAACCACATCTTCTGAGAGGACATTCCAAAACTTTCCCATGTGAATTTCTATTTTTTATTTATTTTTTCTTTCTTGGTTCTATCATTGCAATGTATATGACTAATATAGAATTTAACTCATTCTTTCTCTGGATCATAATTACTTGGGGAAAATACAAGTAGATGGATGCACATTAGCCTCAGAGAAAAAGTAGATATGGTTTTATAATATAAAACTTTGGAAAGGAGGACTGATGGTGTACAAATTTTTATTACAATTCAGGGGTACATGTGCATGTTTGTTAAATGGGTGTATTGCATAATGCTGGCATTTGGGATTCTAGTGAATCCATCACCCAAATTGTCAACATAGATGCCCAATAGGTTGTTTTCCAACCCTTGTCCTCCTCTTTCCCTCCCCACTTTTAGAGCCCCCATTGTTCATTATTTTCATCTTTATGTTCCTGTGTACCTACAGTTTAGCTCCCGCTTATGGGAATATGCAATGTTTGATTTTCTGTTTCTGTGTTAATTCGCTTAGGATGATGACCTCCAGCTGCATCCATGTTGTTGAAAAGGACATGATTTTGTTTACGTCTGTGTAGTATTCCAGATTTTGAATATATACCACATTTTCTTTATTGAACCCATTGTTTATGGACACTTAAGTTGATTCCATGACTGCCATTGTGAATATAGCTGCAATAAACATATGAGCTGATTCACACATTTAAGAGTTTGGAACAGAGGCTGGCCAACTTTTTCTGTAAGGAATTAGATAGTAAATATTTTTGGCTTTGTGGGTCAAAGCCACAGACCATATATAAATGAAAGCGTATGTTGTGCTATTCACAATAGAAAAGACATAGAATCTACCTAAGTGCCCATAAGGATGGAAACAAGAGACACTAGGGACACCTAAGGGGAAATGGTGGTGGGGGGGGGCGGGTGGAGGGCAATGGTTGATAAACCATCTGTTGGGTACTGTGTTCACTAATTGGGTGATGGGTTCAATTGAAGCCCAAATCTTGGCATCAGGCAACATATCCATGTAACAAATCTACATGCGTATCCTTTGAATCTAAGATTTAAAAAAAAAAAAAAAGACAGGATGGAATGTGGCTGTGTTTCAGTGCAACTTTATACAAAACAGGTGGTGAACAGAATTTGACCCATGGGCTGATTTGTTGACCCCTGAGCTTGAAAAGTGTTGTAACGAGGAGAAGAAAGCACTAGTTGACTTTTTTGTAAATATGATTTCAATATAACCAGATTTTAATATTTTTCTATCATCTGAATCAATATCGTTTCTCATTGAATATTTTCATTGTATGTCCTATAGATAATTCATATTCTCTATGCTAAAACTAAATTAATTTCCTTACCCAGGACAAGGGTTCCCATCTATTTACATCAAAGATTACATAATATTACCAGCAATTTAGCTTCTAAATCCACGTTTCTTTATTTACTAATGCTTAATAAGTATCTATCTGAGTGCTCTCAATTCTAAATATCTATTAATTATTGTTGAAAGAGAACTCTCCATGGGTCTCTCATGCCTATACTTCTTTTAAGCAGAGGCATTCACAGTTTTGTCCAGACTGTCTTTTCTAGGATGTATGTATAGCAAATAGCCTTGCAAGGCAGAGACAGGGTCTTGCCCTGAGAACAGATGACAGGTTTGTTTGTTGTCAAGTATAATAAAGATAATGCCTTCCTCCAGGGCAAAGGTTGAGCAGGTTTTCAGGCAGCAGTTATAAACAATTGGAGATTCCTAAGATTGGATTTCTCAGCTGTGACACACAGTCATTGTGTTCACAGCATCCACCTGTGCCTGCCTCGATCATGACCATGAGACTTAGGGGCCAACGTAAACATGAAACTCTTGCTGCCCACTGGGCCGAAAGCAATAACACCCTGTGTTTCTAGCTCAGGAGTCTTATGTCTTCTGCCAGCATTCGTGAAACAGTGGCAGGCTGCTTGTTGGCTTACAAGCAGGCTAAAATCTCAGACCCTTATTAGTTCTTTTTTTTCTTTTGAGAAACTCTTGCTCTTAGTTTTAATCATTTTTGCCAGCATCTATCAAAAAGTGGTAAGTACTGTACATACATAACTTCCGTTTATGTCTTACAACCCTGTGAGCGAGATGCTAGTTTGCAAAAATACCTAGAGAACAGCTCTAATTAATCTAGCTTTATCAGTATTTACCTATGGACAAATAAACTGTGAACGAACACTGAAGTGGAGTGGGTAGTAAGGTGATATGAGAACATGACAGTTTTTCTGTACTCAGTAATGTAGCAGTCTAATTGAGTCATACCATCTCATTGCTCATATGCTCTATAATTAAGAGGGAAAAATATATTTGGAGATGAAGACATCAAGCCAATTTTTAGATAGGAATTGACCAGAGAAAACACAATATTTGTTCATAATCTTGTGTAATGATAAGAGTAGTATTTGTGAAACCTAAAATGGTCACCAATAAATCACCAACCAGGGTGGGTGCAGTGGCTCATGCCACTTTGGGAGGCCAAGGTGGATGGATCACCTAAGGTCAGGAATTTGAGACCAGCCTGGCCAACATGGTGAAACCTCATCTTTACTAAAAATACAAATATTAGCTGGGCTTGGTGGCACATGCCTGTAATCCTGGCTACTCAGGAGGTTGAGGCATGTGAATCACTTGAACCCAGGAAGTGGAGGTTGCGGTGAGCCAAGATCACACCACTGTACTCCAGCCTGGATGATAGAGCAAGCCTCAGTCTCAAAAAATAAATAGATAAGGCAGGGCACAGTGGCTCACGCGTATAATCCCAGTACATTGGGAGGCCGAGGCAGGTGGATACCTGAAGTTAGGAGTTCCAGACCAACCTGCCCAACATGGAGAAACCCCATCTCTACTAAAAATACAAAATTAAGCGAGCATGGCGGTGCATGCCTGTAATCCCAGCTACTCGGGAGGCTAAGGCAGAATTGCTTCATCCTGGGAGGCAGACGTTGCGTTGAGCCGAGATTGCACCATTGCACTCCAGCCTGGGCAACAAGAGTGAAACTCCGTCTTAAAATATATGAATAAATAAATAGATAAATAAATATAAGTAAAATAAATCAGCAACCAGCAAAGCCTACCGTTTCCTTTGGAAGCTAGTGAGGAAGGTGCCAAATACGTGGGCCTTGCACTAAAGACAAAATTGAATGAACTCTAGCTTACCTTTTAAACTCAATGGCTACCTGCAAATGCTTGTTTTAGCAGCCATCTTTAATTTAAACTAGCACGAAATCATTCTCAATTGTGAGGTTCTAGGAAAGCTGTGTTTCAGTGTGGAGCTGCTTACCATGCTATAGGTCAGCTTTGCTAGACTTGATTTTAATAGACAGGAAATCTAGCAGGAGCAGGTAATAAAATTCTGAAGGGCGCATTAGAAAAAAATCCACATTGTGGATTACAATGAAAGGGAAAAAAACAAAAACAAAAACAGGAAAACTGGGTGTAACAATGAAATACCACAGCCTAGATGGATTAAAAAAGATAGATTTATTTTCCTACAGTTCTCGAGGCTAGATGTCCAAATCAAAGTGTTGGCAGGTTTATTCTGGGGCAACTCTCCTTGGCATGCAGATGGCAGCCTTCTTATTCACGAATGGTAGCCTTTTCTCTGTGCTTCCTCAAATTGGTATTTCTGCGTATTGAAATTTATTCTTTTTTTCTCGTTTTTGTACCAGCTTTATTGATATTTAATTTATATGCCATACAATCCACATTTTAAATTTATTTTTAATTTTCGTGTGTACATAGCAGGCACATATATTTATGGGGTACATGAAATACTTTGAAATAAGCATACAATGCATAATAGTCACATCAGGGTAAACAGGGTATCTGTCACCTAAAGCATTTATTCTTTCTGTTACAAACAATCTAGTTATACTCTTTCAATTATTTTAAAATTTATAATAAATTATTGTTAAATACTAGATCTTTTAAAATCCTAACTATGTTTTTGTACTCACTGACTATCTGCCATAGCCCCCCACCCTTCACTACCCTTCCCAGCCTTTGGACCATCCTTCTACTCCCTGTCTCTATGAGTTCAATTATTTTAATTTTTAACTCCCACAAATAAATGAGATTATGGGAAGTTTATCTTTCTGTGTCTGGCTTATTTCACTTAACATAATGATCTCCAGTTCTCTTCATGTTGTTGCAAATGACTGGCTGTCATTCTTTCTTACAGCCAAATAGTACTGAATTGTTTATATGTACTATATTTTCTTTATCCATAAATCTGTTGATGGACACTTAGGTTGCTCACAAATCTTGATTATTGTGAATAGTACTTCAATAAATAGAGGAGTGCAGATATCTCTCTAACACACTGATTTCTTTTGGGTGTGCTTAACAGTGGGACTGCTGATCATATGATAGTTGTACTTTTAGTTTTTGAAGAACCTCCAAACTCTTCTCTATAGTGATTGTACTAAGTTACATTCCCACTAACAGTGTATGAGGGTTCCCTTTTTTCCATATTCTTGCCAGAATTTGTTATTGTTTGACTATTGGATAAAAGTCATTTTAACTGGGATGAGACAATATCACATTGCAGTTTTGATTTGCATTTCTCTGATGGCCAGTGATGTTGAGCACCTTTTAATATGCCTATTTGCCATTTGAGTGTCTTCTTTTGAGAAATGTCTATTCAAATTATTTGCCCCCATTTTAATCAAATGATTAGATTTTTTTTTCCTATAGAGCTGTTTGAGCTCCTTATGTATTCTGGCTATTAATCCTTTGTCAGATGGGTAGTTTGAAAATATATTTTTCCATTTTGTGGGTTGACACTTCACTTTGTTGATTGCTTCCTTTGCTGTGGAAGGTTTTTAACTTGATGTAATATTTGTCCATTTTTGCTTTGGTGGCCTGTGCTCGTGGGGTATTACTCAAGAATTTTTTCCCCAGTGCAATGTTCTGAAGAGTTTCTCCGAAGTTTTACTTTAGGAGTTTTATAGTTTAAGGCCTTTGACAAGCCTTTAATAATCTGTTTTGATTTGATTTTTGTATGTGGCAAGAGATAGGGGTCTACTTTGATTCTTGTCCTTATAGATATCCACTTTTCTCAGCATCATTTATTGCAAAGCCTATTTTTCCCCAATGTATATTCTTGGTAACTTTGTAAAAAATGAGTTTACTGTAGATGTGTGAATTTGTTTCTGTGTAACCTGTTCTGTTTCCACTGTTCTATGTGTCTGTTTTTATGGCAGTACCATGTTGTTTTGATTACTGTATTGTAGTATAATGTGAAGTCAGGTAATGTGTTTCATCCAGTTTTTTTCTTTTTGTACAGGATACTTTTGGTTATTCTGGGTATTTTGTGGTTCCATATAATTTTTTTTTTCTATTTCTGCAAAGAATGTCACTGGTATTTTGATGGGAATTGCATTGAACCTACAGATTGCTTTAGTAGTATAGACAATTTAACAGTATTTATTCTTTGAATCTATGAACATGGAATGTCTTTCCAATTTTGTGGCCTCTTTGTTTTTTCATCAGTGTTCTCATTTTCATCATAGAGTTCTTTTACTTCTTTGATTAACTTAATTCTCAGACATTTAATTTTATTTGTAGCTATTGTTGATGGGATTACGTTCTTGGTTTATTTTTCAGATTGTTTACTTTTGGTATACAAAAGTACTATCTATTTTTGTATGTTGATTTTTTATCCTGCAACTGGAGAATTTGTTAGTGCTAATCGTTTTTTGGTGCAGTCTTTACACTTTTCCAATTATTAAATTATATCATCTGCAGACAAAGGTGATTGTACTTATTACTTTCCAAGTTGCATGCCCTTTCTTTCTTTCTTCTGTCTGATTGCTCTAGCTGGAACTTCCAATATTTTGCTGAATAATAACAGTGAAAGTGGGCATCCTTGTGGTGGTCCAGGTCTTCAAGAAAAGGCTTTCAGGTTTTTCCCATTCAATATTATTGTACCTGTGGGCCTGTTTTATATAGTCTTTATTGTGTTGAGGTACCTCCCTTCTACCCCCAGTTTTTTAAGGGTTTTTATCGTGAAGTTATGTTGAATTTTATCACATGCTTTTCCAGCATCAATTAGGATAGTCCTATGGTTTTTGTCCTTTATTCCTTTGATATAAAGTCTCACATTGATTGATTTACATATATTGAACCATCTTTGCCTCTCTGGCATATACCTACTTGGCCTTCTTAAAGAATGAATAATCTTTTCAATGTATTTTTGAATTTAATTTTCTTGTTGAGGAGTTTTACATCAATTTTCATCAGTGATATTGACTTACAGGTTTTGTTTGTTTATTTGTTGTGTCTTTGTCTGGTTTTGTTATCAGGGTAACACTAACTTAGTAGAATGAATTTGGAAATATTCCTTCATATATATATATATATATATATATATATGTATTTTTTGAAATTGTTCGAGTAAGATTGGTATAAGTTCTTTAAATGCTTGGTAAAATTCAACAGCAAAGCCACCAGGTGCTGAACTTTTTTTTTTTTTTTCTTTTTTTTTTTTTGGTACTTTGGGCTCTGGGGTGCATGTGCACATCCTGCATACTGCAGGATTGTTGCATAAGTATATACATGCCACATCCTACCCCCGCCCCCGTTGCGTACATCAGGCATTTCTCCTGTTGTTACCCCTCTCCATCCAACCTACGCCCTGCTGTCCTTCCCACTCCCCTCCCCTCCACCTCCCCTCCTAGCCCAGTGAGTGTTGTTCCCTCCCCTGTGCCCAAGTATTCTCATTGTTCATCACCTGCCTATGAGAGAAAACATGTGGTGTTTGGTTTTCTGTTCTTGTATCAGTTTGCTAAGAATGAGGGTTTCTAGATTCATCCATGTCTCTAAATGGATGCGAACTTGTTTTTTATGGCTGCATAGTATTCCATGGTGTATATGTGCCACATTTTCTTTGTCCAGTCTATCATTGATGAGCATTTGGGTTGATTCCAGGTCTTTGCTATGGTAAACTGTGCCACAACGAACATACCTGTGCATGTGTCTTTGTAACAGAACAATTTATAGTCCTTTGGGTATATACCCAGTAAAGGGATTGCTGGGTCAAATGGAATCTCTATTTCTAGGTCCTTAAGGAATTGCCACACTGTCTTCCATAATGGTTGAACTAATTTATACTCCCACCAACAGTGTAAAAGTGTTCCTATTTCTCCACATTCTCTCCAGCATCTGTTGTCTCCAGATTTTTTAATGATAGCCAATTTAACTGGTGTGAGATGGTATCTCAAGGTGGTTTTGATTTGCATTTCTCTAATGACCAACGATGATGAGCATTTTTTCATATGTTTGTAAAATTCAACAGCAAAACCACGAGGTGCTGAACATTTTATGCTGGGAGAATTTTTATTATGGTTTCTGTCTCATTACAGCTAGTGCTTGACTTACGACCACGATTGATTCCGACAGACCGGTCGTAACACGATTTGGTTGTAAGTTGAGTAGGCTATATGTACAGTACTGTGAAATGATGTTATAAAAATCTTTAAGTCATATTTTATCATAATTTTCTTTCATTATTGTTATATATCATAATTTTTCTTGTTCATTTTATGCCATTTGTATCATCTCTACACCATTTTGTTTCTTATTTTTACATTCGTCAGGTTTAAGTAAAACACTGCATTACCAGTACAACTGGTTTAATATTTGCAAAACATACAAAATTACAAAATACAGGTGCATACAAAAATACAAAATACAGGTGTAAAAAATACCATAGGAAACATTTTCCCAATAGCAAAACATATCAAAATGTATAAACATGTACGAAACATCTTATTGGCCACTGGTGCTTGGCTGTGGATCGTTGATGTCGTCATCTGAGGCAGCAGTTGGGGTTACCAGAGTTGGTTTTTTCATAAACATGATGAGCTTTGTCTGAATTGTATGTTTCTTTCTTTCTTCATAAATTTCACCATATGGACGAAACACATCGTGCTTCATCTGTTCAATCCTTGCAAATCATTTGATGTTTGGGTCCATTGCTTTGAAATGTATAAGAAGTTTATTGCGAGGGGTTTGATGAAAAATATCCGAGACATAAAACACAAATTGCTGTACTGAGTCTGGGACAACAGTTGAAATGGTGCACACGGAGATGGTAGTGCTGCCGGAAGCTGGTCCGCAGTGTCATACGCCCAGCTGGGCAACGTTTGCGCTGCCAGGCGCAGAGCAGTCGTGGCTAGTGATTGTGGTCGTAAAGTTGAATAGTCATAAGTTGCATAAGTTGTAAGTCGATAAATACCTGTACCTGGTATTGGTCTGTTCAGATTTGAGATTTCTTCATGGTTCAACCTTGGAAGGTCATGTGTGTCTAGGAATTTATCCATTTCTTCTAGGTTTTCCAATGTATTGCCATTTAGTTGCTCATGCTAGCCATTAATTATCCTTTAATTTCTGTGGTATTATTTATAATGTGTCCTTCATTTCTGATTTTCAAAATTTAGATCTCTCTTTTTTTCTTAGATAGTGTGGCTAAAGGTTTGTCAATTTTGTTTAGTTTTTTTTTTTTTTTAAAAAAAAAACTTTTTTCTTCATTGGTCTTTCATATTGTTTTCTTTGTTTCCATTTTATTTGTTTTTGCTCTGGTCTTGAATATTTTTTTCTTCTAATTTTGGGTTCAGTTTGCCCTTTCTTTCCTAGTTCTTTAAGACACATCATAGTTTATTTGAAACTTTTGCACCTTTTTGATGTAGGTTCTTACAGCTATAAGCTTCCTTCTTAATACTGCTTTCATGCATCCTATAGATTTTGGTATGTTGTGTTTCTATTATTCTTTGTTTCAAGATATGTATTTCTGTTTTTGTAATTTCTCTTTTTTTAATTATTATTATACTTTAAGTTCTGGGGTACATGTATAGATCTTGCAGTTTCAATTTCCTTCTTAATTTCTTCAGAGAACTACTGGTCATTTAGGAGAATATTGTTTAATTTCCATGTGTTTGTATAGTGTCTAACTTTCCTCTTGTTATTGACTTTCTCGTTTTATTGAATTGGGATCAGAGAAGATACTCATAATTTCACTTTTTTGAATTTTTAAAGATTTGTTTTGTTGCCTAAAATATGATCTATCCTTGAAAATGATCCATATACTGAGAAAAGAAGTGTGTATTCCACAGTAATTGGATGAAATGTTCTGTAAACATCTATTAGGCCCATTTGGTCTATCATGCAGATTATATTCAATGTTTCTTTGTTGATTTTCTGTCTGGATGATTTGTCCAATGCTGAAAGTAAGATGCTGAGGTCTCCAGCTATTATTGTATTGGGGTCTGTCTCTCTCTTTAGCTCTAATAGCATTTGGTTTTTATATTTAGGTGCTCCAGTGTTGAGTGCATATGTATTTACAATTATTATATCCTCTTGCTAAACTGACCACTTTATCACTATATAATTACCTTCTTTTTCTCTCTTTATAGTTTTTATTTTGATGTTTATTTTGTCTGATATAAGTATAGCTCCTTTTGTTCTTTTCCAGCTTCTGTTTGCATGGGATATGTTTTTCCATTCCTTTAATTTCAGTCTTTGTGTTTCTTTATAGGTGAAGTATGTTCCTTAGAGCAAACATATCACTGGGTCTTGTTATTTTATCCATTCAGCCACCCTAAGTCTTTTAATTAGAGAGTTTGGTCCACTTAGATTGAATGTTACTATGGATAAGTAAGAATTTACCTTTGCCATTTTTTTAAATTTTCTGATTGTTTTGTGTCTTATCTTTCTTCTTTTCTTCCATCCCATCTTCCTTTTATTTAAGGTGATTTTTGCTGGAGTTTAATGTTTTAACTTCTTGCTTTTTATTTTTTGCATATCTAGTATATATTCTTTGGTTTGAAGTCAGCTTGAGGCTTACAAATAATATCTTTTAATTCATTATTTTAAGCTGATGACAACACTGATTGCATAAACAAACTTACATACAAGCAAAGAGAAAACTAACAAAAATTCCACACTTTAACTTCATTCTGCTGCTTTTTACCTTTTTGTTGTTTGTATTTATATCTCATTCTACTGTCTGTCTTGAAATGTAGTTGTTATTATTTTTGATAAGTTCATTTTTTAGTCTTTCTACTCAATATATGAATGATTTATATATCACAATTACATGCATAAATGTCCTGAAGATTTGGTCTAGTGCTTTCTATTCTTTCCCACTTTATTTTTATCAAAGTATAGGATTTTTGGTTCCAAAATAGCAGTGTAGAAGAATGCTGACTTAACCTCCCCATCATAGAAAACCAAAAACAAATATGAGGCACTGAGATTATTACTGCCAGTGTTTCAGAACCAAAATATGAGGAAGAGACAGTTCCCAGAGCCAAAGAGAGGAGAAAAAAACTGAGCAAATGGGAAGAGAATTGGACTTCTATTTCCTTAATGTCTCTTCCTTCAATCTGACTGTAACCAAGCGCACAGAAAATTTTCCCCTTGATTAAAATTTGTACACAGAAAAAAAGTGAAATCAAGGTGAACAACTAGCTTCCCCATCATCTTGGGATCCCTCAAATGAAGTCTATGTCAGTCTCAATCCACAGGAAGCATTGCAACTGCCTGAAGAGAGAAATATCTTTGAAGACAGCCAGAGTCAAAGTGGGGTAATAAGACTGTAATCCGTAACCCTGGAAACTCTGATGTGTAACTTGGCCAAAGTTGACACCAAATCAGAATGGCTGCACAGCAGCACTATACTGTATGAAGTATGTTCTGCAGGTTACAAACTACTAGCCAGCATTCCTGCACTAGTGGGACATTCCCTTTGGAACCTCTCCCACAGAGAATGAACAGCTGTCTGATTGTTTACTAGAGCTGAGGCCAATCTGAGCTAAATTCACCATTAAAAGGATGGGGAGTGGCTGAATGGATAAAGAAACAACATCCCCAACTATATGCTGCCTATAAGAAACCCACTTTACCTATAAAGACACATAGACTGAGAGTGAAAAGGTGGAAAAAGATTGGTTTCCATGCAACTGGAAACCATGAAAGAGCAGAAATAATGGAAATAAATTCTTATATCAAATAAAATAAACTAAAAGTCAAAGATTGTAAAAAGATGTAAAGATACAAGGAGGGAGCAACCTATCAGAAAAAAAAAATGCAAAGAAAACCAGCAGGTAATTATAAAAACTCTCTAAGGAAACATGTCCAGTAAAAGCCAACGTAAGCCTTAAAGAAAAAACTAATCCTTTAGTGCAAAAACATTGATGTACACACACACACACACACACACAAACACACACACACCCCAGCAAACAGGGAATCATGATTTTCCCAATGGACAAAGCAAGAAACCAGTGACTGACCCTGATGACTGTGATGTGTGAATTCTCTGAACAAGAATTCAGAAAAGCAGTTTTAAGGAAACACAGTGCTCCAAGATAGCACAGAAAAGCAACTTAGAAATTTATCAGAGAAATTTAATAGAGGTTGTAATTTTTAAAAATCAAACGTAAATCTTAGAAGTGAGAAACAGATTTGCTAAACTGAAAATCTCATTAGAGGCTCTCAAAAGCACAATGGAACAAGCAGAGGAAAGAATCAGTGAGCTCAAAAACAGCCTATTTAAAAATACACAAAGAAGAAAAAAGAAATGTGAATGAAAAGAAATGAAGAACACCTAAAAACATAGAAAATTACCTTAAGAGACCAACTCTAAGAATTATTGGTGTTAAAAAAGAAATTAAGCCAGAATAATGGATAGAAAGCTTATTAAAAAAAAATAGAAAAGTGCCAATGCTTGAGAAAGACCTAAATATCCAAGTACAGGAAGCTCAGAGAACACCAAATAGACTTGGAACAAAAAAGACTACCTCCAAGGTACATAGTAATTGAACTCTCAAATGTCAAGGCAAGGAAATTATCCTAAAGCAGCAAGAAAAATAATAAGCAAATAACACGTAAAGGAGTTCCAATTTATGTGGCAACAGATTTCTCAACAGAAATAGTATGAGGCAGTAGAAAGTGGGATGATATTTTCTTTTTTTTTAATTTTTTTTTATTTTTTCCCCATTTATTTTATTGCATTTTAGGTTTTGGGGTACATGTGAAGAACATGCAAAATTGTTGCATAGGAACACACGTGGCAGTGTGATTTGCTGCCTTCCTCCCCATCACCTACATCTGGCATTTCTCCCCTTGCTATCTCTCCCCAGCTTCCCACCCCCACCCTCCCTCCCCTATTTCCCCCCAACTGACCCCAGTGTGTAGTGCTCCCCTCCCTGTGTCCATGTGCTCTCATCGTTCAACACCCGCCTATGAGTGAGAACATGCGGTGTTTGATCTTCTGCTCCTCTGTCAGTTTGCTGAGAATGATGGTTTCCAGGTTCATCCATGTCCCCACAAAGGACCCAAACTCATCGTTTTTTATGGCTGCATAATATTCCATGGTGTATATGTGCCACATTTTATCTATCCAGTCTATCGTCAATGGGCATTTGGGTTGGTTCCAGGTCTTTGCTATTGTAAACAGTGCTGCAATGAACATTCGTGTACATGTGTCCTTATAGTAGAACGATTTGTAATCCTTTGGATATATACCCAGTAATGGGATTGCTGGGTCAAATGGAATTTCTATTTCTAGGTCCTTGAGGAATCGCCACACTGTCTTCCACAATGGTTGAACCAATTTACACTCCCACCAACAGTGCAAAAGTGTTCCTATTTCTCCACATCCTCTCCAGCATCTGTTGTCTCCAGATTTTTTAATGATCGCCATTCTAACTGGCGTGAGATGGTATCTCAATGTAGTTTTGATTTGCATTTCTCTGATGACCAGTGATGATGAGCATTTTTTCATATGTTTGTTGGCCCCATGTATGTCTTCTTTTGTAAAGTGTCTGTTCATATCCTTTGCCCACTTTTGAATGGGCTTGTTAGTTTTTTTCTTGTAAATCTGTTTTAGTTCTTTGTAAATTTTGGATATCAGCCCTTTGTCAGATGGGTAAACTGCAAAAATTTTTTCCCAATCTGTTGGTTGCCGATTCACTCTAATGATTGTTTCTTTTGCTGTGCAGAAGCTGTGGAGTTTGATTAGGTCCCATTTGTCTATTTTGGCTTTTGTTGTCAATGCTTTTGATGTTTTGGTCATGAAGTCCTTGCCTACACCTACGTCCTGAATAGTTTTGCCTAGATTTTCTTCTAGGGTTTTTATGGTGTTAGGTCTTATGTTTAAGTCTTTAATCCATCTGGAGTTAATTTTAGTGTAAGGTGTCAGGAAGGGGTCCAGTTTCTGCTTTCTGCACATGGCTAGCCAGCTTTCCCAACACCATTTATTGAACAGGGAATCCTTTCCCCATTGCTTGTTTTTGTCTGGTTTGTCAAAGATCAGATGGTTGTAGAAAGGTTGTGTTGCCTCCGAGACCTCTGTTCTGTTCCATTGGTCTATATCTCTGTTTTGGTACCAGTACCATGCTGTTTTGATTACTGTAGCCTTGTAATATAGTTTGAAGTCTGGTAGTGTGATGTCCCCCGCTTTGTTCTTTTTGCTTAGAATTGACTTGGGTATGCGGGCTCTCTTTTGGTTCCATGTGAAGTTTAAGGTGGTTTTTTCCAGTTCTGCAAAGAAGGTCATTGGTAGCTTGATGGGGATAGCATTGAATCTGTAAATTACTTTGGGCAGTATGGCCATTTTCACGATATTGATTCTTCCTAACCATGAACATGGAATGTTTCTCCATCTGTTTGTGTCCTCTCTTATTTCGTTGAGCAGTGGCTTGTAGTTCTCCTTGAAGAGGTCCTTTACGTTCCTTGTTAGCTGTATTCCTAGGTATTTTATTCTCTTTGTGGCAATTGTGAATGGAAGTTTGTTCTTGATTTGGCTCTCTTTAAGTCTGTTACTGGTGTATAGGAATGCATGTGATTTTTGCACATTGATTTTGTATCCTGAGACTTTGCTGAACTTGCTTATCAGTTTCAGGAGGTTTGGGGCTGAGACAATAGGGTCTTCTAGATATACAATCATGTCGTCTGCAAATAGAGACAATTTGACTTCCTCCTTTCCTATTTGAATGCCCTTTATTTCTTTTTCTTGCCTGATTGCTCTGGCTAGAACTTCTAATACTATATTGAATAGCAGTGGTGCGAGCGGGCATCCTTGTCTGGTGCCACATTTCAAGGGGAATGCTTCCAGTTTTTGCCCATTCAGTATGATATTGGCTGTTGGTTTGTCATAAATAGCTTTTATTATTTTGAGATACATTCCATCGATATCTAGCTTATTGAGTGTTTTTAGCATAAAGGGCTGTTGAATTTTGTCAAAGGCCTTCTCTGCATCAATTGAGATAATCATGTGGTTTTTGTCTTTGGTTCTGTTTATGTGGTGAATTACGTTTATAGACTTGCGTATGTTGAACCAGCCTTGCATCCCCGGGATGAAGCCTACTTGATCATGGTGGATAAGCTTTTTGATGTGCTGTTGCAATCGGCTTGTCAGTGTTTTATTGAAGATTTTTGCATCTATGTTCACCATGGATGTTGGCCTGAAGTTTTCTTTTCTTGTTGAGTCTCTGCCAGGTTTTGGAATCAGGATGATGTTGGTCTCATAAAATGATTTGGGAAGAATTCCCTCTTTTTGTATTGTTTGGAATAGTTTCAGAAGCAATGGTACCAGCTCCTCTTTGTATGTCTGGTAGAATTCAGCTGTGAACCCATCTGGACCTGGGCTTTTTTTTGGGTGGTAAGCTCTTAATTGCTGCCTCAACTTCAGACCTTTTTATGGGTCTGTTCAGGGTTTCGGCTTCTTCCTGGTTTAGGCTTGGGAGGAGGCAAGTGTCCAGGAATTTATCCATTTCTTCCAGGTTTATTAGTTTGTGTGCATAGAGTTGTTTGTAATAATCTCTGATGATGGTTTGAATTTCTGTGGAATCTGTGGTGATATCCCCTTGATCGTTTTTTATTGCATCTATTTGGTTATTCTCTCTTTTCTTTTTTATTAATCTGGCTAGTGGTCTGTCAATTTTGTTGATCTTTTCAAAAAACCAGCTCCTGGATTTATTGATTTTTTGAAGGGTTTTTTGTGTCTCTATCTCCTTCAGTTCTGCTCTGATCTTAGCTATTTCTTGTCTTCTGCTAGACTTTCAGTTTTTTTGATCTTGCTCCTCTAGCTCTTTCAGTTTTGACGATAGGGTGTCAATTTTTGATCTCTCCTTGCTTCTCATGTGGGCACTTATTGCTATATACTTTCCTCTAGAGACTGCTTTAAATGTGTCCCAGAGATTCTGGTATGTTGTGTCTTCATTCTCGTTGGTTTCGAAGAACATCTTTATTTCTGCCTTCATTTCCTTGTTTATCCAGTCAACATTCAAGAGCAAGTTGTTCAGTTTCCATGAAGCTGTGCGGTTCTGAGTTGGTTTTTGAATTCTGAGTTCTAACTTGATTGCACTGTGGTCTGAGAGACTGTTTGTTACGATTTCCGTTCTTTTGCATTTGCTGAGGAGTGATTTACTCCCAATTATGTGGTCAATTTTAGAGTAGGTGTGATGTGGTGCTGAGAAGAATGTACATTCTGTGGATTTGGGGTGGAGAGTTCTGTAAATGTCTATTATTTTTGCTTGGTCCAGGTCTGAGTTCAAGTCCTGGATATCCTTGTTAATTTTCTGTCTGGTTGATCTGTCTAATGTTGACAATGGGGTGTTAAAGTCTCCCACTATTATTGTGTGGGAGTCTAAGTCTCTTTGTAAGTCATTAAGAACTTGCCTTATGTATCTGGGTGCTCCTGTATTGGGTACATATATATTTAGGATCGTTAGCTCTTCTTGTTGCCTTGATCCTTTTACCATTATGTAATGTCCCTCTTTGTCTCTTATCATCTTTGTTGCTTTAAAGTCTAATTTATCAGAGATGAGAATTGCAACTCCTGTTTTTTTTTGCTCTCCATTTGCTTGGTAAATCTTCCTCCATTCCTTTATTTTGAGCCTTTGTGTATCGTTGCATGTGAGATGGGTTTTCTGGATACAGCACACCGATGGGTTTTGTCTTTTTATCCAATTTGCCAGTCTGTGTCTTTTGATTGGGGCATTTAGTCCATTTACATTTAGGGTTAATATTGTTATGTGTGAATTTGATACTGCCATTTTGGTGATAGCTGGCCGTTTTGCCCTTTAGTTGAGCTGGTACTTGTTGTTTCTTTATATGTGTAGAGCCTCTTTCAGGAGCTCTTGTAGAGCTGGCCTGGTGGTGATGAAATCTCTGAGTACTTGCATGTTCCCAAAGGATTTTATTTTTCCTTCACTTATGAAGCTTAGTTTGGCTGGATAGGAGATTCTGGGTTGAAAGTTCTTTTCTTTAAAGATGTTGAATATTGGCCACTATTCTCTTCTGGCTTGTAGGGTTTCTGCTGAGAGATCTGCTGTGAGTCTGATGGGCTTCCCTTTATGGGTAACCCGACCTTTCTCTCTGGCTGCCCTTAGTATTTTCTCCTTCATTTCGACCCTGGTGAATCTCATGATTATGTGCCTTGGGGTTGCTCTTCTTGACGAATATCTTTGTGGTGTTCTCTGTATTTCCTGGACTTGAATGTTTGCCTGCCTTGCTAGGTTGGGGAAGTTTTCCTGGATAATATCCTGAAGAGTATATTCCAGCTTGGATTCATTCTCTTCATCGCATTCGGGTACGACTATCAAACGTAGATTCGGTCTTTTCACATAGTCCCACATTTCTTGGAGACTTTGTTCATTCTTTTTACCCTTTTTTCTCCAGTCTTGCCTTCCCGTTTTATTTCATTGAGTGATCTTCGACCTCTGATATCCTTTCTTCTGCTTGGTCAATTCGGCTGTTGATACTTGTGCATGCTTCACGAAGTTCTCGTGTTGCGTTTTTCAGCTCCATCAATTCACTTATATTCCTTTCTATTTTGTCCATTCTCGTCAGCATTTCATCAAATCTTTTTTCAAGGTTCTTAGTTTCTTGGCATTTGGTTAGAACATGTTCTTTAAGTTCACAGAAGTTTCTTACTACCCACCTTCTGAAGTCTGATTCTGTCATTTCATCACACTCGTTCTCCATCCAACCTTGTTCCCTTGCTGGTGAGGAGTTGTGATCCCTTTTAGGAGGAGAGGTGTTCTGGTTTCGGGTGTTTTCATCCTTTTTGCACTGGTCTCTTCCCATCTTTAAGGATTTATCCACCTGTCGACTTTGTAGTTGCTGGCTTTCAGATTGGGTCTCAAACCTTTCAGATTGACGTTCTGTTTGTTGATGATGAGGTTATTTCTGTTTCTTGGTTTTCCTTCTGACAGTCTGGCCTCTCTGCTGTAGGTCTGCTGAGGTTCACTCCAGGCCCTGCTTGCCTGGGGTTCACCTGCAGCAGCTGCTGAACAGCAAGGGTTGTTACCAGTTTTCTTCTTCTGCTATCTTTGTCCCAGAAGGATACCCGCCTAGTGTTAATCTGATCTCTCTTTTATGAGGTGTCTCTTGCGATATATAGGGGTCAGGGAGCTGCTTCAGGAGATGGTCTCTTCTTTATAGGAGCTCAAATGGTGAGCTGCGAACTCTGTTGTTGTTCATTCAGAGCTGCTGGGCAGGTACTTTTAGGTCTGCTGCAGCAGAACTCATAAACTGCTTTTTGTTCCCAGGTGCTCTGTCCCAGGGATTTAGGGCTTTATTTATGAGTTTCCGTTATGCTGCCACCTTCTTTTTTTTTTTTTTTTTTCTTCAGACCTGCCCAGACCAGCAAGGAGGCAGCCTAGTCACTGTTGGCCTATAACAGCTTTGCTGAGCTGTTGTGGGCTCCGCCCCGCTGCCGAGTGAACTTCCCTGCAGTCCTGTTTATATGGGTGTAGTTAGAACTGCTTTGGTGATGGTGGCCCGCCTCTGTTGGGGCGGAGTCTCTGCTGTGGCGGGTTGCCTCGGTAACGGCGGGCTGCCTCAGCAATGGCGGGTTGCCTTGGCAACGGTGGGCTGCCTCAGTAATGGTGGACGCCCCTCCCCCACAGATCTGGACCGTCCCGGGTTCAGCTGCGCTTGCTGTGAAACTCTCAATCCAGAGTTTCTGGTTACTGTTCTTTTGTGGGGGTTGGGCCAGCCGAGCCTGATCGCCTGGCTCCCTGCCTCAGAGCCTTTTTTAAGTTGGTGTTCCAGTCGCCTGTTGAAGAGGCGCCGAGGTCTGTTTGTTTTCCCCTGCGGCCACTCACTGCTCTGGCTTAAACAGTGGCACTGAGGTTTGTGGCGCTTTTTTTTTTTTTTTTTTTTTTTGCCCTGGAATCTACTGTCCTGGTTCTCT
The DNA here is from genome assembly GCF_009761245.1 of Sapajus apella. Lineage (NCBI taxonomy): Eukaryota > Metazoa > Chordata > Mammalia > Primates > Cebidae > Sapajus > Sapajus apella. Next base: position 26,916,785 of record NW_022436948.1, read on the forward strand.
GCTCAGTCCCCTTTTTGAACTGGCGTATGGGCGACTTCCCGTGGCTCCAATCGCCAGCCAAAAGGGCCCCCGGACCAGTGTATTTTGTACAGAGAACTGCGGCTCCGGGGCGCCGACAAAGCAGCCGCGTGGGGCAAAGCTGCGGCGCTGGCTGAAACCGCTGCGCTGGCGACCGTGGAGCACCTCCGCCCGGGAATTTCCTAGTCTGTGGGCAATAAAAACGCGGCGTCCACTCACCCTCTGTGCTTTCACTGGGAGCTGCAATCCTGAGCTGTTCCTAAATGGCCATCTTGGATCGTCCCGGGATGATATTTTCATAGTGCTGAAAGAAAAAACCCTGCCATTCAAGAATATTATATGCAGCAAAAGTTTATTTCAAATATGCAGAAATGAAGTTTTTCTTAGATAAACAAATACTGAGAGACCAACATGTCTTACAAGAAATGCTAGAGGGAATTCTTCAATCTGAAAGAAAAAATAAAAACAAGTAATGTGCAAAAAAATTTTTTTTTGAAGATATAAAACCCACGGTAAAATTAAATATATTGACAAACCTAGAATACTGTACTAATTATAATTATGTTATACAACATAAACTTTAGCATAAAGTTTATGTTGTATAACATAAACTCATAACTTTAGCATAAAGCCCAAAAGAGAAATCTATGAGAAAACAATTATAGCTGCAACAACCTCTTAGGAGATAAAGGATATAGAAACATGTAAATTGAGACAGCATGAAGTCAAAATGTTGAGGGACAGAGATGAAGTTAATGTGTATAGATTTTTTTCACTTGTTCTTTGTTTCTATTCTTTTATTTGTAGTCTAAAATAATTCATCATAACTTTAAACTCATTTGTTAATCTTTAAGATATTCTTTGTAAGCCTCATGGGAACCATTTAAAAAAAACCTATAAAAAATACACTAAAAAAAGCAAAAAAATAAAAACTTACTACCAGAGAGTATTACTTATTACATAAGAAGGTAGTAGGAAAGGAAAAAAGCAAAGAGTTATAAAACAACAGAAAAATAAGCAATGAAATGTCCATAGTAATTCCTTATTTGTCAATAATAATACTGAATTCAAATGGACTAAATTCTCCAATCAAAAGGCATTCAGTGGCTGAATGGGTAAAGAAACAACATCCAAATACATGCTGCCTATAAGAAGCTCACTTTACCTTTAAAGACACACACAGACTGAGAGTTAAGAGGTGAAAAAAGACTGGTTTCCATGCAACTGGAAACCAAAAAAGAGCAGAAATAACTATTTTTACATCAATAACATAAGCTAAAGTCAAAAACTTAAAAAAAAAAAAAACAAAATAGAAAGATACAAAGAATGCCACTTAATAATGATAAAGGGGTCAATTCAGTGAGAGGTTATAACAACTGTAAATATATAGACATCTAAACACCAGAGCACCCAAGTATATAAAGCAAGCATTAATAGATCTAAAGGGAGAGATAGAGTGCAATACAATAATAGCAGGAGACTTCAATACCCCATTCTCAGTACCAGACATATCACCCAGACAGAACATCAACAAAGAAATATGAGAGTTAAACTTCACACGTGATCAAAGAAGTCTAACTGACATTTACAGAATATTTCACCTAACAGCTACAGAATACGCATTATTTACGTCAGCACAGAAAACATTCTCAAGGATAATCTCTTAGACCACAAAACGAGTCTCAACAAATAGAAATCATATTAGTATCTTTTCTCACCACAGTGATAAGACCAGAAATTAATGAAGAAGCAGAACCTTGGAAATTACACTACACGTGGAAATTAAAAAACATGCTTCTGAATGACTAATTGGTCAAAAAAGAAGGAAATTCTAAAAAATTTTGAAATGAATGAAAACGGAAACGTAACATACCAAAATCTATGAGATACAGCAAAAGCAGTACAGAGAGGAGAATTTATAGCAATAAATGCCTATATTGTAAAAGGTAAAAATACTTCAAAGGAACAACCAGATGATGCACCCTAAGGTAGTAGACAAGCAAGAACAAACAAAACATCTAATTAGTAGGATAAATGAAATAATAAGGATTAGAGAAGAAATAAATTAGATTGAGACTAAAATAATGCACAAGACCAAAATAACACAAAGTTTGATGCTTTGAAAAGATTAGCAAAATAACAAACCCTGAGCTAGATTAACAAAAAAATGAGAAGACTGAAACAAATCAGAAATAGAAAAAGATACATACCAACTGAGACAACAGAAATACAAAGAATCATTAAAGATTATTATAAATAACTATGCCAAAAAATTGGAAAACCTAGAGGAAATAGATACATTGCTAGATACATATAACCAAGATTGAACCACAAAGAAACATAAAACTGCAACAAACCAAAAATGAGTAATGAAATCAAAGCTGTAATAAAAATGCTTCTATCAAAGAGAATCCCGGGACCTGATAGCTTCACTGCCAAATTCTACCAAATATTTAAAACAGTTAATGCTATTTATTCTCAAAGTCTTCAAAAATATTGAAGAGAATGGAATACTTCCAAATTCATTCTACATGGACAGCATTACCATGATAACAAAATCAGACAAGGACACAACAAAAGAGAAAACTACAGGCCAATATCACTTAGAAACAGAGATGTAAAACTACTCAACAAAATACTGGTAAACTAAATTCAACAACACATTAAAAAGATCATTCACCATTATCATGCGTGATTCATCCCAGGAATGCGAGGATAATTCAACAAACAAAAATCAGTAAGCATGAAACATCACATTAACAAAACCAAACCTTAAAACCACATAATCGTTTCAATAGATGTTTAAAAAGTATTCAGTAAAATTCAACCTTCTTTTACAATAAAAATCCTCAACAAACTGGATGTAGAAAGGACACACCTCAAAATAATAAAGGCCATGCATGATAAACCCACTACCAACATCATATTGAATAAGGAAAAACTGAAAGCCTTTTCTCGAAGAACAGGAACAAAACAAGGATGCACACCTTTCCACCACTTTTCAACATAATATCCAACATAGTCTTGGAAATTCTGGCCAGGGCAGTCAGACAACTAAAAGACATAAAGGGCATTCAAATTGGAAAGGAAGAAGTCAAATTAGCCTTGTTCACAGACAACATGAGCCTATACTTAGAAAAATTAAATACTCTGTCAAAAAATAAGTGAATTTGTAAAGTTACAGCATACAAAATCAACATACAAAAAATGAGTAGCATTTATATACACCAATAGCAAACAATCTGATAAGAAAATCAAGAAAGCAATCTCACTTAATATAGCTAAAAAGAATATAAAATACCTAAGAATCAATTTAGCTAAAGAAGTAAAAAATATATACAAGTAAAATAATAAAACACTAATGAAATAAATAAGACACACTTGAAAAATGGAAAGATATTCCATGCTTATGAACTGGAAGAACTAACATTGTTGGAATTATAGTGCTACCTGGAGCAATCCCTATCAAAATACCAATGACATTCTTCTCAGACATAGAAAAAAAGTCATATTTATACGGAACCACAAAGTTCTGGGATAACCAAAGTAGTTCTGAGCAAAGAGAACAAAACTGGAAGCATCACAATACTTGACTACAAAACATACTACAAAGCTATAGTAATGATATCAGCCTGATATTTGCATTAAAAACAGACACATAGACTAGTGGAAAATATAGACATCCCAGATGTAAATCCATGCATTTACAGCCAGTGCATTTATATCCTCAACAAAGACACCAAGAATATAAAATGGGGAAAGGACAGTCTCTCCAATAAATGGTTATGAAAAAAACTGTATATCCATATGTAGAAGAATGATACTAGACCCCTACTTCTCACCATATATGAAAATTAACTCTAAATAAATTAAATACTTAAATCTAAGGCCTGAAAGTATGAAACTACTAGAAGAAAAAAATTGGAGAAATGCTCCAGGACATTAATATGGGCAAATTTTTTCTGTGTATAAGACCTCAAAATCACAGGCAATCAAGAAAATAGACAAATGAGATTATGTCAAGCTAAAAAGCTTCTGCCCAGCAAAAGAAACAAGCAACAGAGTGAAGAGACAACCCACAGGGTGGGAGAAAATATTTGTAAACTAACCATGTGACAAAGAATTAACCAGAATATATGAGGACCTCAAACAACTCAATAGCAAAACAAAGAAAAACCAAACAATTCAATGAAAAATGGACAAAGGGGCTGGGCACAGTGGCTCTTGCCTGTAGTTTGGGAGGCCAAGGTGGCTGGATAATTGGAGCCCAAGAATTCTGGACTAGTCTGGCCAACATGGCAAAACCCTGTCTCTACTAAAAATACAAAAATTAGCTGGGCATGGTGGTACACCTGTAGTCTCAGCTACTCAGGAGGCTGAGGCTTGAGAATCAATTGAGTCTGAAGTGGAGGCTGTAGTGAGTTGAGATTGTGCCACTGCACTCTAGCCTTGGTGACAGAGTGAGTCAGCATCTCAAAAAAATTCAGAAAAAGTCAGGAAACAATAGATGCTGGAGAGGACATGTACATCTATTATATTTCAATTAAAAATAGGAATGCTTGTACACTGTTGGTGGGAGTGTAAATTAGTTTAACCATTGTGGAAGACAGTGTGGTGATTCCTCAAGGATCTGGAATCAGAAATACCAATTTCCCAGCAATTTCATTACTGGGTATATACAAAAAGGATTACAACTCATTCTATTATAAAGACACATACACGTTTATTGCGGCACTGTTCACAACAGTAAAGACTTGGAACCAACCCAAATGTCCATCAATGATAGACTGAATAAAGAAAATGTGGCATAAATACACCATGAAATATATGCAGCCATAAAAAAGAATGAGTTCATGCCCTTTGCAAGGACATATATGAAGCTGGAAACCATCATTCTCAACAAACTAACACAGGAACAGAAAACCAAACACTGCATAATCTCACTCATAGGTGGGAACTGAATAATGAAAACACATGGACACAGGGAGGGGAACATCATACACAAAGGCCTGCTGGGCAGAGGGGAGAAAGGGGAGGGATAGGATTAGGAGAAATACCTAATGTAGATGATGGGTTGATGGGTACAGCAAACCACCATGGCACATGTATAGCTATGTAACAAGCCTGCACATTCTGCACGTGCGTCCAGAACTTAAAGTATAATAAAAAAATAAATAAATAAAAATAGAAATAGAAATGGGCAACCATTTGAATGGACATTTCTCCAAAAAAGACATACAAATGGCCAACTGGTATATGAAAAAATCCAAAACATTACTAATCATTTGAGAAATGCAAATCAAAACCACAATGAGATATCATCTTACCCCAGTTGAAATGGGCTTTTATCAAAAAGACAGTAAATAATAGATGGTAGTGAGGATACTGAGAAAAAAGAACTATTGTACACTGCTGATAGGATGTAAATTCGTGCCACTAGTATAAAAAACTTTATACAAATTCCTCAAAAAACTAAAAATAAGTCTATCATATGATCCAGCAAACCCACTGCTGAGTATACATCCAAAAGAAAGAAAATCTGGCCAGGCATAGGGCCTCATGCCTGTAACCCCAGCACTTTGGGGGGCTGACGGGGCGGATCACTTGAGGCCAGGAATTTGAGTCCACCACTGGGAACATGGCAAAACACTTTCTCTACTAAAAATACAAAAATTAACTGGGTATGATGGTATGTACCTGCAATCCACACTACTCTGGAGGTTGAGGCATGAGAATCACTCGAACTCAGGAAGTGGAGGTTGCAGCAAGCCCGGATCACAACACTGCACTCCAGCCTGGGCAACAGTGAGACTCTGTCACAAGAAAACAAAATGAAAATCACTGCATCAAAGAAATGTCTGGACTCCCATGTTTATTGCAGCACTGCTCACGATAGTCAAGATATGGAATTAACCTTACTGCCTCATCAAGTGAGTGAACGGATAACATGTGATATATATATCCAGAGAAATATTATTCAGTCATAAAAAGAATAATGTCTTGTCATTTACAGCAACATGGATGGAACTAAATGTCATGTTGAATGAAATAAGCCAGACACAGAAAGACAAATGTCACATGTTCTCACATATGGGAACTAAAAAAGTGAATCTCATAAAGACAGAGTAGATTGGGATTACCTGATTCTAGGGTGAGGAAAGGAGAGAGGGGGATGAATAGAGGTTGATTAATGGGCACAAATATACAGTTAGATGGAAGAAGTGAGAGCTAGTGTTCTGCACATTAATCAATAGGATGACTATAGTTAACAATAATCAAAATAGCACGTTTGAAAATAGTAGTGAATGAGTGTTTCTAATATAAAGATAAATATTTAATGTTATGGATATCCCAATTATGTTGATTTGGTCTTTACACATATATGAATGTATAAATTATCACATGCACCTCCAAAATATGTACATCTATTATATTTCAATTAAAAAGTTCACCAAAGCCTAAGAATAACAGCAATTAAATTCTAAACCCAAAAGATATTACCATTACCTAAGAATAAAATTCATGAAAAATCTTCTTGGAATAAGCTACTATGTAAATAACTGACATACATAAATATTTATGTATGGAAATAATATATAAATATGTGACTGAGAGTTCTTGAATATCCATTTTTAGTTAATGCGACTTAGGAAAATTTGGAATCTGATTGTAACATAGAAAACTGAACCTAAGTTAGTTGACCACTGTTAGAAGCAAAAACAGAGGCAGAAGTGTAGTCATTAGCTTAATGCCTAAAAAAGTGAAGCACAAGGATTTGCTAGGATATCTGAAAAGGAGCCTGAAGCACAAGGATTTGCTAGGATATCTTTAACACTATTTTGGAAGAAGAGTAGCTAATTAGTAGATCACTGTTTTTTCAGGATTCAGGCTATTCCAAAGTTTTAAAATTTTCTATAGCTTCTCATTCACTCCAGGGACTTAATATGTAAAAGCCTTGGCATAATTTTGTCCTTGAGTACATGGTGATAGTTATTTTGATCATACCATGTATTTTAGATATATCCCAGACATACTGGGCTGATCCATGCAATTTTCTGTACATTCCCTACTATTTCTGTAGCTAATGTTTCTCCTGAATATTTCTCATGCTTCTTTCTTAGTTAACACCTACTAATCCTTAACACTGCACAAATAATCCCTGCTGAGAAATTTCCTTCATCCGTCAGTCTACCTAAGTACCCTCATTTTAAGATCTCATGAACTTCGTGCTTATCTTACATAATATGTGTTACAGTGAATTATATTCTCTGTATCTGCTTTCCCACTAGAGCTGTGAGCTTGTTGGAAACATAGACAATGTTTTAATCTTCTTTCTTTTCCCAATGCCAAGCATATGGCTTGGCATATAGAAGTTCAAACTGATTGTGAAAGAAAAAGAATGAAGAATGTCACTATAGTGCCGATGAGTACATTAGGTTATTATAACTTGTTAACCATTAAATTAATCTAATTAACATTCTTGTGCTTTTGCTCTTTCCACCAAGCAAATTTCTGATTAAATTTCCTTTCCTGTGATAATTTGTCTTCTGGTAGAAAATATTCTGCAGAATATTTAAGGCTCTTCCTTCATATTTCTTATTGTAATGTGGATATTGAATTGCGATGTGCTGGGTGGTTACATTTGTCCCTCTAGCTCTATTCTCCATTTTTTGCACTCTATTGTCTACTCCAAGTGATTTATTTCAATGCGTTTTCTTATCTACTAGCTTCTTGTGTTAGGCCAATGGGAAGCTTTTGAAGCAGATGAGAGGGAGACAGGATTGAAGGGTCAGGAGACTTATTCTCCAGCTCCCTCTCTTGTGCCTCTAGTTAAAGATCTTGCTATGATCTTTAACTAAAAATTACCCACCTTTTCAAGGTGATCTTGTTTATAACCTTCTCCACTTCTAGATTTTGATAGCAACAACTCTACTTCCTTCCCCCAAGTTTTATCAGAGGTGGTAACCAGCCCATTGCAATTAGACGTGGAGTAAGGCGGTATCCCATTGTGCATTCCCTTTATTCAATCCTTCTCAAAATAATCTAAGTCTTGTTTGAGGGTTTCTTTCTGGCACCAAAAGGAGCTTTAAGTTTGCTATGCTTGGTCTTGACTAATACAGTAATTGGTAAATGCCCCTAGGAAACTGATCCTCAAAATGGAATTCTAGAGTAGAATTACTTATATATGCAAAGAACACAGGGATAATACACATTGTTAAAGAAGATGGTACATGGGTAATCCATGGCATAGCATGGCATTATAATTAGCCAAATCAAATCATTGGATGACACACAAAGGAAGAGCAAGTGGCTGTGGCACTTGGTAACTATGGAAACAATAGTAATTATACGATTTTTTGGTGATGGGGGGTGGTCCCTGGATTTGGTTTATAGTCCTAGAGACGTGCATATAGGAAAAGTGAAAGTATGAGCTACGAACAATTACAGATTTCTGTGGAGAATGCCCATTGGGAGTTTTGAAGGAATCCTTCATCTCATGGATTCACAGAAGATATAATACCAAAGACAAACAAAGGTTTACTGTAAACATCAATTAAACACTTAACCTTGTTAAGTATTTTACACTAACATAAGGACATTGGTGAGGAAGGAATGGGACTTTTATCTATGGAATGAGAATATTTATATAGTAGAGACAAAAAGATACTTATTTTGCCTCAAGGCTGTGTTGTATTTGCTCACCTACCTGATATAGTCTTGTTCAGTGCTTCTCAAATTTTGATGTGCATATGAATCATCTGTGACTATCATTAAGCTGAAGATTCAGATTCAGTAGGCCTGGGGAGCGAGTGCAGATGTGGCCTGTCATCTTAATCCTTCTTACCAGGGCTCTCCAATCTTTTGGCTTCCCTAGGTCACATTGGAAGAAGAATTATCTTGGGCCATACATAAAATACACTAACACTAACAATAGCTGATGAGCTTAAAAAAAATAAAATCACAAAAAAATCTCATAATGTTTTAAGAAAGTTTATGAATTTGTGTTCGTTCACATCCAAAACCGTTCTGGGCTGCATGTGGCCCGTGGGTCACGGGTTGGACAGGCTTGCTTTATACTGAAGACATTATACTAACTGAAAATGGTAAACAGAAAGTAAAAACATTATAAATATCCTAGTAATATAGGTGCATTGCAGAAAATGAAAGATAAATGACAAAAAAAGCTTTGTGATATGCCACATCAGTAACATTTTTGGTAAGACAGCCTTTCTGAAACATGAGTCAAGTTATTTCACCCAACACAGTGAAAGAAACACATAACTTAGTAGGCCTCTTTGGATTTTGGAAGCAACATATAACATATTTGGTCAACCTTCTCCCAATCAATTACTTATTCGGACAGGTACCAGCATTGATTTGAGTCTTGAATAAGAAAGAGCTCTGCAACCCAACTGGTCTTGATTCATGCCATATTGCCTGTTGGGTCTAATAACTTAGCATCCCCACTCAGTTTTTAAGTATTTGTGACAGGCATGATTTTTGTATGAAACCCTTCCAAACCCAGATACGAGCAATCACAGCTCAGATACCTACACTTAAGGAGTAATGTAATTCCCTACTATTCTATCAACTATTTTCATTTGAAAAGTTTCCTCTATCTTGCAACAGGGCTCTGATAGAAAGTGAATGCCTGACCTTGTAAAACCCCATGGCTACGTGAATCATAGTGTCTAAGATGAACTGTATGTTACCTGATCAACCCAACCATAAAATTGGATATGTATGGCGGCATTACTTTATAAAATGGAGGTAGTATATGTTAGACTGAGCCAAAGCTGCCCTGGGAGACAAGTAAAAAGCACAAATGGAAGGCTCAGTTTAAAATGGTATCTGCTTCATTGCTTTGCCATCATGGAGAAAGAAGAAGACCAAACCTGGTTTGCTAATGGATTTGATTGTTATACCAGCACTTGATACAATTGGACAGCAGCTCCCAAGAGTATCTCTGAAAACAGTGGCTACAATGGGTGGCATGGTTCACTGCCAAGATTCAGTCCTCCAAGCCTGAAGTACTCATTTCTTGGACTGCTGAGAGTCTTGGCAACCAACAGTTCTCAGCTGACTTCCTGTCCAAGATTTTCTTTTGGTTGAACAGTCTACCCACCTAAGGTCATGCCCTCTACCTGGGGGTGGCACAATCCAATAATTGGTCAACACAGAGGTATATGGGGCTGTCCCTATGCCACAATGTAGAGAATCTCTGAACCATTCCAGCTCCAAATTCATCCATAGAATCAGCTGATTTTTTGGACATGCCTGCATCACTATTCAAATTATCTTACTATCCAGGTTTGTGTCCATACTTCATAGCTGTTTACCTTGAGCATATCCACAGAAATTTTTGTACACAAATGCCACATTTCTAAGGACACAGGATCTGTGACAGTAGGTGCCAGGTGTGGTGAGAGCCGAGGTGCTGGTAGAGTGTAAGTTGAACGTGGAATACATTGTGAACTGAATAATTATGTTTACTAAGTTAGTTTTTTTAACCAGCTTTGGAAGCAAACTTTTGTGACTATTTACTGGAGAAGTAAATGGTATTACTTTTGGTAATATGGTATCAATTATTCAAAAAAACCCCCACCAATTACATTTCTATGTCCGCCATTCAATTTTTATGAAGAATATTAGTGATAGAAATTATTTCGGGTATCCAGTGGAAAGTACAGGCAAATTAACATCTCCACAATGATACAGTACCTTACAATATTTGTATGCCCTATGTGTGGAGAATAAATCCTTTCTAAGTAAATGCAGGATGAGTGAATTCTAAAGGGAAAAAGAATATGCCGTTCCAGGTAATGTCCGCTTCTCCACCATTCCTCTCCACCCTGATCTGTGCCTTGAGAGGCTGATCTATATGGATTTCATCAATGTGTTCTCTTGTTTTCTGGTTTGTAGTTGGTTTCATCAAATGAGAGTCAGACAGAAAATATGAGGAAGAAAAGTAGGAGTTTGATTATTTATTCCCTTGGCTTCATCCCTGTGGAGTTCCTTTTGCCTGTCTCTAAAAAACCTTCTTTCACTCAAGGCAGCTCTTAGTGCCTAGATGTGTTAAGATCTCTGCCAATACTTGGAGTGTTCTTGTGATGTTTTAATACCCTTACTTTTATAAATGTTGTTCTTTTTAAAGAAAATTAATTATTTTATAATTAAAATCCTCAAATAATTTGTGCACTATTAACAATAATGTCAAAATATTCAATTTTTTTCTCATTGTTCTTACTTGAATTTGACTTATTCTTTATTCTGTAAGTCAGTGGAAAATAGAATTATTAACAAGATTTTCAAGCTCAGATTTTAAAGTATGCTATAAAAAATTCTGCTTACCATGATCAAATATGGTAATGAGGTCACAACTGGTAATGTCATTTCAGAAAATACAAAATATATTTTAATTTAGTCATATAAATTTGTCATGTATATAATGCTTCTCATTATCTAAAAGTAACATCTAGATCATGAAATGTTTATTAAGTTCTTTCTTTAAAAATTTTAATGCTGGGATGTTATAAAGAACACAGAAAACAGTAAATTGAGACTATACCTAGATCTATAATGGCCAGAAAGTAGTTTCTATTATCCTTAGTTTTTGGACTATTTATATGTGTATTTTCTTCTTCATAGTCATGCAAAAAATTCTCATTTTCCTATTCTGTCTCATATTATATTGGAATGCCATTTTGTTACACATCCCAAAGGCATTTTCTTTTGTTATTAAAGAACATTCTCTCTCAAATTTTAAAACTGTAAACTTCAATTTTTTATAAAAAGTAAAATTGATAAACTTGCATTTATTTTTGTAACTTTGGTTAAAATATTAACTTTCAACAGTTCAACTCAAATTATTTTGAATTATACAAATTGAAAGTTATTGTATTTTCCACCCAAAACCAAAATTTACTTCAGTCTAAGTCTCTTTGGTTGTTTTGCTCATTTATATATTTATTCATTTATTTAGAGATAGAACCTTGCCCTGTTGTCCAGGCTGGCCTTCCACCTTACCTCTCCAAGTTGCTGGGACTACAGACATGTACCATCATACCTGGCTAGAGCTTCTATTTTTGCTTTTTTTATTGAGATACTATTGCTTTGCTGCCCAGGCTGGAGTGCAATGGCACAATCTTAGCTCACTGCAACCTGCAGCCCTGAGTTCAAGCAATTCTCATGTCTCATCTTTCCGAGTAGCTGGGATTACAGGCGTGCACCACCACACCCAGTTGATTTTTTGCATTTTTAGTAGAGACAGAGTTTCACCATGTTAGCCAGGCTTGTCTTGAACTCTTGACCTCAAGTGATCCGCCTGCCTGGGCCTTCCAAAGTGTTTTGCTTATCTTTTTAAAGTGTATTTTAAAATTTTGGATATCTTAACATGACTTAACATTTTCATCATGGCTCAAAAATTTTTGTAAAATTAATATCTTTTTTCAAGATATTACACCTTTAGACAGATCCAAAAAAACATCATGTATAGTCTTTGAATGCTTTCAAAGTATTTTATCACTTCTTTGGGTCCAATGGAAGTCTCTTGATAACAAATTCAAATTTTGGGCTACACATGACATGAAGAATATTTCAGAATTATTGGCCAAAATTCTGCTTTGTAATCTTCCTTCTTAATCAGTCATTCTAATAACATTATCATAGTGTTGTCCTCCATAATCTTTCTAAGACTTTAAAACACTAGTTGTTTTATTCAGTCCTTCGCTGAAGCCAAAACCATGCACTTTTAAGAAACATCAGGTATAAAAACAGTGAAATACTCATTAATTTTAACATCCTTGCTTTTCCCACTGATAATTGAATTATGCACAGTTAATAGCATTTTCAGCTCAGATTTCTTCTCCTGTGCAACCTAGTTGAACTTAAAATAAAAAAAGTACTAACTTTTTATTTTTGTATAAAATTTCTTCTCTCACGTTACTATCTATTAAATAAATAATTTGATTTTGATTTATCCATTCTGAATAGCAGTAATATTTTACTATTTTTACTACATCTTATATTTTGGCTATTTTGGTCTCAATTTCAAAATGATTTCTACTAAACCAGAAAATTTATATTATTTTCTATAATTACTGTGTTTTTTGTGCCTTGTAAAGCGTTACTATGATTGGCTAATTATTTACCACATAATATATTCTTTGAGAACATCACATTTTGCATTTATTTATTTATATTTATTTAATACTGTTGTTCATTTGCTATCTATTCACTACCTTTCTTTTAGTTCTAGCAATTAGATGTGTTGTTTTTTTTCTGTTTAAGTAAAGTTTATATTGTTTTAATTGGAAACCAAAATGTTTCCAATAACAGCTTTTAACAGAGTTGTTTCACAAATTTCTTGTGAAATATATAACAGTAACCCAAACTGTAACTTCTGTACTTTTTTCTTTGTTGGAATTAATTTTGGTGTATAGTTGAATACTAAATTTTCACCATGTTCATTTCAGTAGAAAATTTCAAACTGTAAGTGTCAGATTGTGTGTAGCTACAATCATTCTGAAACTATGAGAGGAATGCCATAGCCATTTTTCAGAATTGTGATCTTGTAAACAGCAAAACTGAGTTTCTGTTTTTCTTTTCTCAACTTTTCATGAATTTAGCTTATCTTCTAAATAGCAGGCCAGAGTTGCATTTGTTACAAATCTGCTATAATTTTTTTTTTCTGCTATAATTGTTTTCATTGTTCTGATCAGTAATCGGTCTTTATTGAAGTGTTAGAAATACCTATGTAAACAAACCTGCATGTTCTGCACATGTATCCCGGAACTTAAAGTATAATAAATAAATAGATAAATAATAATAGGAATTCATTTAACCTGTTTTAGTTTTGGACCTGATGAGAACAATTTTATGATTCATCTCATTACTTTGATCAGAAATTATAACTTTCAGATATAAAATACTTCATAATGTTCTGTTTATAATGTTCTTTTTTTGTATAAGTCATGATCTACAGATGTCTGCTTCCTTTATTTTTTTTAAACATTTAGGCAATCATCTTCTTTGAAGATTTTCTATTTCTTTTATCTTTTCAGATATTTAAAATGTTTTAAAGCTCTACTTTTTTAATGTTTATATTAAGATAGCAACTTCTATTCATTATTATTGAAGAGATTAAAAATTAAATATAATTATATGCAAAATTTATTAAATTGAAAATTGTTTAGTAGAGACAGAGTCTTGCTGACTTGAACCCCTGGGCTCAAGTGGTGCTCCCACTTCAACCACCCAAGTAGCTGGGACTATAGGCCTGTACAACCAGACTGACTGAAATGTAACATATTTTAATTAAAAATATTATAAACATATGCAAAAATAAAAAATTAATTAAAACCATTTTTATGTATGCTATATTTTTCTTCTAAAGTAGTACATCTATTACAATGTAAAGGGAAACTAATAGTTAATAAGTATGAACATTTTAATGATAATAAAGCTACACAAATTTGGTTTTTATCTTTTGAGAAATTAAATTATATATAAATTTTTACAGAGATTGGAAAGATGTATTATTATTAGACATTCTAGAGCTAAACTTTCTAGCATTCAAATAGAATTTAGGCGGAAATGTAAAAAATAAGTGCTACTGTCCAAGCGTATTAATTCTATGCCTAGTTACTTATATACAATTTTAGAGTAGTATAAATTGTAAAGTATAAAAAGTATTTCAATTGCTGCAAATACAACATTAATTTTTAAGTACCTCACACCAATTGGAAGAAAAATAAAAAGAAGAAAATGATGATTTGGCACTGCTGGGAAACTACATTTCATAATGCATGAGTTTACTGAGTATGTGTTATCTGAGAAAAAAAAAATTGAAAAGTTAATTAAATTGTCTGATTTTTTTTCTATACAATGCCATTATTCAAATCTTCATTGCATCCCATCCCTATCTTTGCTAGCAGTACAACCTACAGACCTTGACAACACTAATTCAGTTGCCTTTGTTTAGAGTACTGCCTCCATCTGTTTTGTGCTGCTGCATCTGAGACTGGATAATTTATAAAAAACAGAAATTTATTTCTCACAGTAATGGAAGTGGGGAAATTCAAGAACAAGGGGTTGGCATCTGGTATGGGTCTTCTTGCTCCATCCTCACATAGTGTAAGGGCAAAGAGTAAGGACAAGAGTAGATAAACACCCTGTCTTCACATGGAGAAAGGCAGAAGAGAGAGAACCCACTCCTCACTGCTGAAAGCATTTTTTTTTCCTTCGAGACAGGGTCTCACTCTGTCACCCATGCTGGATTGCAGTGGCACAATCATGACTCACTGCAGCCTCACCTCCCTAGATCAAGTGATCCTCCCACCTCACCCTCCTAAGTAGCTGAGACTGCAGGTATGTACCACCACACCTGATTAATTTATGCAAATCCTATTTATAGTGGCATTAACCTATTCCAGAACCCTTGTGACGTAGACACTTCCCTTTAGGCCCCACCTCCTGACACTGTTGCATTGGGAAATAAGTTTTTAACAGGTGAATTTTGGGGGACATGTTTAGACCATAATAAGCCCATAATGCCATAATCAGAACTGTTTCCTGGGCTTATTAAAGACAGTATTTGGGGGTCACATCTTTTTAGAGCTGAGGGCTGAATCCTGAAAGAAGGAGATGTTCATATCTTCTTTTATAACAATGTAGTGTGTGAGTATGTTTGTGGTTTGAAAGGCTCTTTAGTGGTATGAGATGCCTCCTTCTCTGAATCTAAAGGGGGTATGCCCAATTATGTGCTCCTTTCTAAATCTGGTGACATCTCTATGTATTTTATTTTCTCAGCCTTTCTGTTATCAGCAATATTATATTGATTACCTCTATACTTTTGAAAATTTCATTTTATCATGCTCTTTTCTACTGATTCTACTACAATACTTAGTTTTTTTTCTATAAACTGTTACTCCAAGCCAATGTTATACATGTTCTACCTAACTTCTGTCCTTGGCTCGTCTCTGCTTTTATATGCTCATATATTCAACTATTATTTGTAGAGATGTTACTCAAAGGTGTATCCTGAGCTTGACTATTGTATTTCTAGATGTCTGCTGAACACCCCTTCCTGGATATCACACAAATTTCCCAAACATGATACTTTCAGAATTGGCTATATCAAGCTCTTCCTGATATTTTTAGTCATTGTGAACTTTGTATCTGTTAAGAGGACCACAAATAGTCTCCTCATCGTGGTCAAACAACTTGCTCTCATTGTTCTTCATCCAATTTCCTAATGTTGTTATCTTGCTTTCTTGATTTCATTATATCTGTCCCCCTTTTCCATTGTCCTCTCTTCATCTTGTACAACATAGGCACTTAGTGATCATTTACTGATACTGGTTTTCTACCTAACCAGAACTTATTTTATATAATAACATGATAAAATGTTGTAACACTTACATCCTAGATAATTCAGTCTTTCATGGCATAACTTTTGAAAATAAATCTTCTAGCACATGTTGGATAACTAAACTTTTTTATATTACCCCCATCGCTTTTAAAAATTCTTTCAAATAGAACATTATAATCTGATCTCAAATAATGAAATATTTTATTAAAACAAAACAAAAGTGCAAAATCTATGCAATGAACACTGAAAATCAAATATTCTTCAAAGGTGTTAAGTTCTTTTAATATAAGAGGTCAAATAGCAAAGATTTCAAGTTTTGTAAGCTATACAATCTGTTACAACTACTGAATTCTGCTGTTGTAGCACAAAAGCACTCATAGGTAATACCCAAGTAAATAAGCATGGTTACATTCCAGTAAAATTTTATTTATAAACATAAAATTTTAAATTTTATATAATTGCTGTAAGTCACAGAATATTATTCTGCTTTTGATTTTTTCAAACACTGGAACATGTAAAAATTATTCTTTAGCTGGAAGGCTATACAAAAATAGAAATATGCCCAGATTTGACCCATGGACCATAGCTTGCCAACCACTGCTATAAAAAATAAATTACTAACATTCAAGAATCACAATTTTTGTGATTCTTGAAGAATCCTAACAAGTGAACATCAAGAACACATAATTTTACGTTTCCAAGGCATTACAGATTTATTGATCTAGAACAGAAAATTAGCACTGATTATGCCAGTAGGTACTGGGTTAGTTTTTTTGGGAAATGCAAAAAGAAACAAGATGCTGTCTTTCCTGTTTTAGAGATCACACTGTCATAGAGGAAAAACAATGAAGTAAAACAATATAAAACAGTGTGTGATAATGCTACTATTACAGACATTTAAAAAAATTCTATAGAGTTCCAAGGCAGTGGTTGATTCTGATTAGGAAGAAATAGAAATGTGTTCTGATGATGTTGCTTAAGGTAAACCTCAAGAGTGAGTAAACCATGGTAGACAGTGTCTGCCTAGAATCAGAGAGGGAGCTTGTATTTTTGATGGGGGAAACAATAAGCTGGGAATGGAGGCTGGGGATACCAGATGGCCTTGATTGAGGGCAGGTATTAGTGTTGGGCACATGTATTTGGGGAAAAATGTTGAGATAAGAGCCTTAGAATCTAGGTTAATCATTTAGACTTGATTTTTTTTTTTCTGCAAGGAAATTCACTGAAAAATAATAGAGGAAGAAAGGTATCAAAGATCCCATTTAAAGTTGAATTTCCTTTATGGCAGTGATTAGTAAAGAATCTAATCTTATTTGGGCAATACTGGAAATTACAAAAATTGGGTTTAGATGTTGCTATAAAAATTGTCCTTTTTCAGTCTACACAATACATTGTTTTTAAACAAAATAAAGATTGCTAATTGACCTAGAGTTTAAAATATTAATTCCTTTTGTAGTTTTGAAAATTTGCTGAAAAATTAGAAACAACTTCTTGAATTTGTTATACTATCTATCAAACCTCACATGGCTGCAATTAGGATATTTATGCCAATGTTATAATCAGTGCTACACTGAACAACTATTATTTTCTATTTGACTGTTTTAGTCTACTCAGACTGCCATCACAAAATACCATAGACTGGGTGGCTTAAACAACAGTAGTTTGTTTTCTCACAGTTCTGGAGGCTAAAAGTCTAAGATCAAGATTCTGACCAATTCAGTTTTTTGTGAGAGCTCTCTTCCTGACTTGTAGTTGGCGGCTCTTGGCTTTGGCCTTCTTCACTACATGTGTTATGGGGAAGGGAGGAGCAAACTCTCTGTGTCTCTTCTGATATTAATCCTATTGGATCAGGGCTCCACCTGTGTGGCCTCGTTTACTACTCTTAACCACTTTCTTAGAAGTTCCATCTTCAAATACAGCCATGCTGGGGCTTAGGGCTTCAGCACATGAATTTGGGGGGAGTGTACAAACATTCAATTGTTAATACTTACCATATTTTATACCTGCTATGTAATAAATTCTTGTTTAGAACTCAATTTCTGATTTGTAGATCCCAAACTTTTCTGAAGTTCTGTTAAAAAATAACAATTTAAATTGATTGTGAATTGACTAAGTACACACAGATAACTGTTAAGTGAATAAAGAATTCTTCTCTTCTTAATTGTATTGTGCACTTTTATTTCTTTTCTTGTATTATAAAAGAAAATTTGTCAATTTACACATATATGAGTTTAAAGACAAGACTAAAGGCCATGAAAAATAAAATCATGACCGGAGGTAAAAACTGAATTGAATTACAGGATTTGGATGTCTCTTATCAATTCATGGCATTTCAAAATTACAGGTAGTGCTACTTTAGAGTAGTTGTTTGACAATGGCATTAGGAAGAAATGACATTCCCCCATGATTTAAATAGCATTCTTATTTCACATTTAGAATTTATATGTGTTTTTTAAATTCTACAGAATAAAAATTGCAAAAAACGTATTTGACATTTAATTATTGCTTTTATATGCATTCTTGCAATGGTGCCTAGGTCAAGAGAATTAATTTACATACTTTTCAAAGAGGTCTTTATTTTTTAATTTCTGAGGATTAGTAATAGAACAAAGATAAAGAATATTGTTTATTTTTTATCTATCGGATATTAAGTGTAATACCAGCACACATTTCATAATTCCAGCCATATATAAGATGTAATAATGAGCCCTTGACTACAATAAGTTTTTTGTTTAAATCTTTGCTATAAATTAAAAAGAATCAATGCTTGTTTAAAAGAAGGAAAAGAAAAAGTTAGAAAAGACAAATTCCATAAAACATAATTTATGTATTTTTTATCAGAAGTTCTCTCATTTTATTTTAATTTTGCTTACTATTTTCTATTTAGAAGGGAATATTATTCCTTCAAAACATTTGATAATGGCTAGACATAAAGAAAAAACTAAGTTTCTTCAAAGACTCAAGTGTGGGGACTGATATTTGATATTGCTGATATGAATCTGATTATATGATATTACCAAATAAAATCCTATGGTTAATCTCTTGGCAATTTTATTGATTTGGTCATTAAAAACCTAAGTAGACTTTGTTGAATATGTCCAAATAATTAAGCACATTTCATACTGCTGCTGTTGATATCAGATTTACATGATAAATAGGTATTTGATAGCCAAAGCATTCAAAAATATCCAAAGCTAGATTTAAACAAAGTAAAGCTTTAATAATGTATCTCTTCAATCACAGTTCTCAACTCACATTAAATGTGGAGGGGGGGCAATAAATGTAAGTTAAATAACAGAAAAATGAGAATAAGAGATTATTTTGAGAACTCTTTAAATTGTTAAGGGAAAAGTTTCTTAATGAGCTATTTTAATATTCAGATTCATCGAAGGTATTTTTTTGTCAAAGAAGTGATCTGAACTTTAAGCCCAAATCCATTATTCATGGATATTTTAAAAGACAAAGTTTATTTTCAAATGCTTTTCTAAAGTCTTAGAGGGTAAATTTTTTGAAAATTTTTTAGCTTGTTATTTATTATTCATATATTCATTTTATATGGGTCAAACTTATAAATTAATGTCATTTTTTATATTGTCTATATGTTTATAGTACTTTGAAGATTTTTCTACAATTAATGTGTCTAATACATTTTACATGTCTGTGGCATAATATTCAAATTGCAAAATATTTTATAGGCTTTAGACATCTATACAGTTTCTCTTGCTTTATGGAATAATGTTTAATTGATCAGTAATACAATCTAACCCTAAAAGTCTTTATTACTTAGAAATCAAAGAAAAAAATAAACATTCGACTCATAAGTTTAAATAATTAATATTTAGGAGAAAATGAGTAATAAAGATAATAAAAATACCCAGTAAATGTCAGAGTAGAATTATAGAGCTAAATAAATTGTTAGCTGTAAATAAGTTCAAGAGTTGATTATTTAAACAAAAAAAGTCAGTTAAATACACAGTTGTAGTCAATAAAAAAAAGAACAAAAGCAATTCTACTATCCCCACTCCCAAATTTTAAAAAATGAGAGGACATGTATAAAAACTAGAGGCGATAAATGCATACATTAGACAATTTTTTTGAAATGTGTGTTATGGAAAAATATGCATTACTAAAATGAAGCCAGAAAAGGATAAAAACTAAATAGAACAAAAACTATGGAAGAATATATGTATATGCTGTTTGTGTGTGCATACACACACACACACACACACACACACACACACACACACACACAGATAAGCTTCCTAATTGCTTTTCCAAAACTAGCATTAAAACAAATATCAAAATTTGTCAAATGCCATATAAATGAGGAAACAGCCTCAACAATCATACTTACTTGAGGATACATACATACATACTTGAGGATAATGGAATAACCCTCAATTCTTTGGACCTCAACATAAATTTTATTTTATTTTTTAATTATACTTTAAGTTCTAGAGTACATGTGCAGATCATGCAGGTTTGTCACAAAGGTATACACATGCCATGGTGGTGGTTTGCTGCATCCATCGCCCTGTCATCGACCTTAGGTATTTCTCCTCATGCCATCCCTCCTCAATCCCCCCACCCCCTACTATTCCTTCCATAGCCCCCCACCCCCCAGGCCCCGGAGTATGATGTTCCCCTCCCTGTGTCCGTGTGTTTTCATGTTCAACACCCACTTATGAGTGAGAACATTAGGTGTTTGGTTTTCTGTTCTTGTGTCAGTTTGCTGAGAATGATGGTTTCCAGTTTCATCCATGTCCATGCAAAGGACATGAATTCATCCTTTTTATGGCTGCACAGTATTCCATGGTGTATATATGCCACATTTTCTTTATTCAGTCTAAAATTGATAGGCATTTGGGTAGGTTCTAAGTCTTTGCTATTGTGAACAGTGCTGCAATAAACATACATGTGCATGTGTCTTCATAATAGATTGATTTATAATCCTTTGGTTATATACCCAGTAATGGGATTGCTGGGTCAAATGGTATTTCTACTTCTAGATCCTTGAGGAATCTCCACACTGTCTTCAACAATGGTTGAATTAATTTATGCTCCCACCAACAGTGTAAAAGCATTCCTATTTCTCCACATCCTCTGCAGCATCTGTTGTCTCCTGATTTTTTAATGGTCACTGTTGTAATTGGTGTGAGGAGGTATCTCCATGTGGTGTGGATTTGCATTTCTC
Organism: Sapajus apella; assembly: GCF_009761245.1. Taxonomy (NCBI): domain Eukaryota; kingdom Metazoa; phylum Chordata; class Mammalia; order Primates; family Cebidae; genus Sapajus; species Sapajus apella. The sequence goes on from NW_022436948.1 coordinate 26,938,369, forward strand.
TAATGAGCAGTGATGAGCTTTTTTTTCATGTTTGTTGGCTGCATAAATGTCTTCTTTTGAAAAGTGTCTGTTCATATCCTTTGCCCACTTTTTGATGGGGTTGTTTGTTTTTTACTTGTAAATTTGTTTTAGATCTTTGTAGATTCTGGATATTAGCCCTTTGTCAGATGGCTAGATTGCAAAAATTTTTTTCCCATTCTGTTGGTTGCCAGTTCACTCTACTGATAGTTTCTTTTGCTGTGCAGAAGCTCTTAATCTTAATTCGATCCTATTTGTCTATTTTGGCATTTGTTGCCATTGCTTTTGGTGTTTTAGTCATGAAGTCTTTGCTCATGCCTGTGTTCTAAATGGTATTGCCTAGGTTTTCTTCTAGAGCTTTTATGGTGTTAGGCCTCATGTTTAAATCTTTAATGCATCTGGAGTTAATTTTTATATAAGGTGTAAGGAAGGGATCCAGTTTCAGCTTTCTGCATATGGCTAGCCAGCTTTCCCAACACCATTTATTAAATAGGGAATCCTTTTCACATTGCTTGTTTTTGTCAGATTTGTCAAAGATCAGATAGTTGTAGTTGTATGGTATTCTTTCTGAGGCCTCTGTTCTGTTCCATTGGTCTATATCACTGTTTTGGTACCAGTACCATGCTATTTTGATTACAGTAACCTTGTAACATAGTTTGAGTCAGGTAGCATGATGCCTTCAGCTTGTTTTTTTTTTTGCTTAGGATTGTCTTGGCTATATGAGCTCTTTTTTGGTTCCATATGACATTAAAGGTGGTTTTTTCCAATTCTGTGAAGAAGGTCATTGGTCGCTTGATGGGGATAGCATTGAATGTACAAATTACTTTGGACAGTATAGTCATTTTCATGACTGCTTCTTACTAACCATGAGCATGGAATGTTTTTCTTTTTTCTTTTTTTTATTTATTTTTTATTTTTTTTATTTTTATTTATTTATTTTTTTTTGAGACGGAGTTTCGCTCTTGTTACCCAGGCTGGAGTGCAATGGCATGATCTCGGCTCACCGCAACCTCCGCCTCCTGGGTTCAGGCAATTCTCCTGCCTCAGCCTCCTGAGTAGCTGGGATTACAGGCACGCACCACCATGCCCAGCTAATTTTTTGTATTTTTAGTAGAGACGGGGTTTCACCATGTTGACCAGGATGGTCTCGATCTCTTGACCTCGTGATCCACCCGCCTCGGCCTCCCAAAGTGCTGGGATTACAGGCTTGAGCCACCGCGCCCGGCCCGAGCATGGAATGTTTTTCAATCTGTTTCTGTCCTTTCTTATTTCCTTCAGCAGTGGTTTGTAGTTGATGGATCATATCTCAAAATAAGAAGAGCTATTTATGACAAACCCACAGCCAATATCACACTGAATGGGCAAAAACTGGAAGCATTCCCTTTGAAAACTGGCACAAGACAAGGATGCCCTCTCTCACCACTTCTATTCCACATAATATTGGAAGTTCTGGCTAGGGAAGTCAGACAAGAGAAAGAAATAAAGAGTATTTGAATAGGAAGAGAGGATGTCAAATTGTCCCTGTTTGCAGATGACATGATTGTATATTTAGAAAACCCCATTGTTTCAGCCCAAAATCTCCTTAAGCTGATAAGCAACTTCAGCAAAGTCTCAGGGTACAAAATAAATGTGCAAAAATTGCAAGTATTCCTATACACCAATCATAGACAAACAGCCAAATCATGAGTGAACTCCCATTCACAACTGCTACAAAGAGCATGAAATACCTAGGAATACAACTAACAAGATGTGAAGGACCTCTCAAAGAGAACTAAATTTTACTTCTAAAAGCATTTGCTTAGATAACTGGTTGTATCTACTTGTAAATTTGTTATTTTTTTTAAATGCATTATCTCAAGAATGTAAAACTAAATGAGGCCAGGAGCAGGGACTCACACATGTAATTCCAGCACTTTGGGAGGCCAAGGTAGGCGGGTCACCTGAGATCAGGAGTTCAAGACCAGCCTGGCCAACATGATGAAACCCTCTCTCTACTAAAAGGAAAAAATTAGCCAGGCATGGTGTCAGGTGACTGTAATTAATCCCAGCTACTTGGGAGGCTGAGGGATGAGAATTGCTTGAATCCCCGAGGTGGAGGTCGCAGTGAGCGGAGATCACGCCTCTGCACTCCATTTTGGGGGATAAAGGATAGACTCAGTCTTCAAAAATAAATAAATAAAACAAAAAATAAAATAAATCAATGAAGTAAATATATAAAAATTAATATACATGTAAACATTTAAAACACACATGGAACATATAAAATATATAATGTACATATGCATATGAGAAATGGAAATATTAATATTTGACATCTGTGTAAGTTGGGATTCTAGGTGATTTCACCTTTTATATTTGCTTGAAATTTCTTGTACTTTTAATTTATTTCTGTTACTATAAAAATAATTTATACTTCACTTACGATGTTCATCTCATTTGAAAATACAATGCAGAGTGATACATGATTTCTAGACAAGTACAGCAACCAAAGTTCCTGCACATGATTTGGGTTTGACTTTGTTGTTGTTTTGCTTTGCCTCTCTGAGAAAGATTCACTATTAGCTGGGCCTTTGGAACACTTTGTGCTACTTGTGTGCCTCAGGGTTTCTGCAAGGGTGAGGGGGAGTCGACCAGGGAGACTGGAATTACCAGTCACCCTAGGATATGGATGCCAACACTGCAGGCCCTGATCACATTGCCCTCTGGCTGTTCATTGACAGTCATATCCAACAATCTGTTTTCAGGCACCACTAGCTGCTTGGAGAAAGATTCACTGCCAGCTTTGATTTCACCCTATTTTACTTATTATTTCCATTTTGTATGCCATTTTTTTTCAGTTTTGTGGATATTACTTTTTAAAATTTAAATTGGTAATTATATATATGGTAAAATCAAAAGTTACGACATGACATTGTGAAAAGAAAATTTTCCTCCAAGCCCTGCCTCTGAATCCATCATATGTCATCTCAGAGGCAAGCATGCTTTCCAGTTTCATGTAGATCATTTCAGAGATACTTTCCGCTCATACAAGCCTGGACATATATATGTTCCTGAGAAAACTAATGTCAGCATGTTACACACACTATTTGACATCTTTAACAATTCCTGTATTAGATGACTGCCCATGATTTCATTGAATGTTTACACAGGACGTATTTAGTCTTTTATGAAGGACGTTTAGAAAAATGAACAGACAATGCGGGAAAAGGCATCCAGTAGCATGAAATATAGGAAAGTAGGTCAAACACTGATAATGGGAGAAAATATACTTTGTTAATATGGATATATAAATGGGGGGAGGGTAACAGGGACAAACTCTTATGTATTGTTAGTGAAATATAAATAGGTAAAACATTTACTGAAGGTTTGACTAGCTAAGATTTTGAACAATCTTAACTTTTGATATATTTTTAATAGTAGCTTAGAAATAAACTTACAAATATGTGCAAGGAAGTTTATAAACAATTCCTCGGGGTAGCATAGTTTATAAGACAATGACTGAAAGCATTTCAGTGATCTTTAGGCTAGATTTGTGGACCAAATAACAGAACAAAGAAAAGAGAAGGGGATGAAGACACGATGACATTCTAGTTAGTCACTTTTCCTCTGTGAAAGCATTTCTGAAAAGAGGGCTTGGCAGGGCAAAAAGTTGACAATGCAAAAGATACAATTTAGATTAGAGAGCAGGATAAATTTATCTACTTCCTTACAATCTATCATGAGTTGTCAAACATGTATCAACCTCACTAGTGTGGGGGTATGTGCACTTGACTTTATTCCCATCCAGAAAACTGGAAAGTCCTTCCACTGGATAGCTTGTAGTCATATTGGACACAATATTTAGGAAAAAAAGGAAGGTCATTAGAGTAAGAAAAGCAAATTTCTGTAAAAATTAAACCCTCATTTTTGTCATTGGCACGGCATTGACAAACCATCCAAATTCCAGTGACTCCCACCAAGAAGTCTTACCTCAAAGCAGCTGCCTCCTTATTTTAGGAATCTGCCTTCTACCAAAATAATCACTATCCTAGAATTCCCAAGGAATTTTGTTCCACCTTCTTAGGACTTTTGTCACATAGTGCAATTCTAAACTTCTTAGGGTAACAATTTGCCCCTCTCTAAAATGAGGCCTAAATAAACACTAACCTTTATTTTTCCAGGTCTGACATTCTTTGGTTCTACCATCCTAAGTACTTTAAAAAAGATATAAGTCCTCAGGGATGGTGGCAGTGGCCAACATTCTAAAAGCAGGATCTGATAATTCTAACTGCTGTATAAGCAGGGCCTTGCTGTACTGGAATATGTACCCTAGTGATATTTAAAGCTATCAGTTTCAAAGTAAGTTTTTAAGTCAAGAATTTTGTTCTGCAGGTGTTCTCAATCATAACCAAACCACATGTGATTACCCCAACTCATTTTCACTTCAGTTTAAACTCATTAGCTAAATGTTGATGATTTTCATTTGGGTATCAGCCAACTTCTGAAATAAATAACAAACTTATAAAGCTGTTTCTGAGGGAAAGCTGTAGAATTTGGGCAAATTACACAGCGGACACATACCTACCTGAGAACCCAGAGCTAGTTCAGGAGCTTTGACAGTGTAGTCTCGTCTATATTATCTATATCTCTGTATTTCACTTCCATGTTGGTTGTTTGCTGGCCAAACTTTAAATAGATGGCTAGGTTCAAACCAGCTTTCATTTAATTTTGTGATGTCCCTGGGCAATCTAATTGTACTTTTGCAGTTTCAGTCTTTGTAGACTGAAATTTCAGACAATTATTTATGTCATAATAGATCACCATTATGAAACATTCTATGTCATAGGCAGGACACAGTGTACAGAACACTATTAGAGAGAAATTCCCTTCACTCTTCATGGTAGTCACAAAAAACCTCAAAATGGGAAATAAGTTGGAATTACATATTTAGAAAGAAGATAAAAAAGAATAAACATTTTTTTTCTCTTTTTTTGCCCCCCTTGTTTTGAAATGAGTTCAAATTGAAGAATAAGTAAAATATAAAAGATAGGGTTGGCCAGGCATGGTAGCTCAGGCCTGTAATCCTAGCACTTTTGGGAGGCAGAGGCAGGCATATCACGAGGTCAGGAGATCAAGACCATCCTGGCTAACATGGTGAAACTGTGTATCTACTAAAAATACAAAAATTAGCTTGGCGTGGTGATGCACGTCTATAGTCCCAGCTTCTCAAGAGGCTGAGGCAGGAGAATCACTTGAACCTGAGAGAGGGAGGTTGCAGTGAGCCGAAATCATGCCACTGAACTCCAGCCTGGGTGACAGAGGGAGACTCCATCTCAAAAAAAAAAAAAAAAAAAAAAAAAAAAAGGAGTTTAGAGTTATTATAATAAATAACATTTATTTTTCATGAAAATCCTACGGACTCACAACATAGTCCTTTATTTCGTTCCAATCTTGAAGATTTACTGTTTTTATTCTGGGAGGGATGTTTGCTGGGTCTTTATATTGTCTACAATCTGGGATCCAAATAAATTTGGCTGTGTGAGTAGACACAATATGTGTCATCCCAATGTGCTATGCTGTGTATATGACTGTGTATATTTGACTCTTTGGATGGATATCATATCCGAATACAGACATGTAGCTGAGAAGCAGTGAGAAGAGCACACAGAGTGCAGCAGACAGGGCTGGATCGCTTTTGGGTGCTTCTCGCTAACGTCACAGTGAGTGTATTTAAATGTAAAGGCAGTGATAGATCTAACTGTGAATCTTGACTATTCTTCAGTGCAAAACCTCTTCTTTAACACATTTTTAAAACGACAATTTCCACTTCCAATTATTTTGCTTATCTATTTTCTTACATCCAAGAACACTCTGCCTCTTTTTGGCTTCAAATTCCTTCAAGTACTGGTTCAAATTGTACCTCCTTAATTCTTACTTTTAAATCTTCAGGCCCAGCAATCTTTCCTCTCTCAATAAAATACTACATTACATATTACTCATTGGTTATAAAAATCTTTCATATAAGTTACCTACACATTTGTGTGTAACTACACATGTATGCTGTTGCATGTATGAATAAATATGTATGTGTTTATGTATCTATATCTCTGAAAAGGCTGTACGTTGGTAGAGAGATTTCTACCTACTTGCCCAAGTCCCTAACATGTCTACCTGGTATCAGGAAGGAACAAGGCAGGGATTGGTAGCCCAAAATAAAAGGCTCAACTACTCATGCTGTAACTTTCCAATTTTGCCTCAAATCTTGCAAACCACTACACATCATCATTTATTCAACAGATATTTATTTAGTCCTTAGTTTGAACCAACCCTTGCCCTGGACTGTAGGGATATTGCCATGAATAAACCAGTAGTACCTATGGGATAATAGGTTTTTGTGTAATGTATAATATAAACATAATTTTATTTCTATCTAAACATTCTTCTAATATTTCTAGTACATTGAGCCAACTGTATTAAATACAATGCTTACATATTAGTAATCATAGGATTCTGTGCTTGGTATTTTTAATATTCCAATAAAATATCTTTATAATTAAGAATCATGCAAAAAACAGAAATACACAAATAAAAAGTTAAATAACCATAGTTTAAAACTAAATTTTAATAAAAAAACAAAATTATGATGGTGATTTAATGAAAACAGCACTTGTTGAACCTGTATCAAGTGTCAGGCAGTCTTATTTACACACATAATATTATTGATCTCTCACAGTAACCTTACAGATGTAAATGCTGTTTTAATTCTAATTTTTTTCATATGAGGAAACTTAAGCAGAAAGAGGATAAATTAATTACTGAAGGGGTCTTATATGATAAAGGTGGGTATTCACAGATTACATAGTTTTACTAAGTATTACAGCCCCATTCTGGTGTTGTCTTGAGGAACAGCGGTTAAAGGAAACTTTCAGAGGCAGAACTTTAAGGAGTACAACTACTGTTCATTTTTTCTAGAAGGGAAGATGGTTAGAGACTTCTAAGAAATGTGATTTCAAACTTTTCCTCAGACCTCCTTGTCTGAGGAAAAGTTTTCCGGGTGGAATATGAGGTATGAAAATATTAACTTCCATATGATGACTCACTGAGGACACTCTGGATACAATGACTCGTTCTATGCATGTCTGCCCCATGTTCCTTTCCGAGGCCATGAACAGAATAGCAATGCATGGAAACAGCAACATGGACTTTCACTTACCATGGTCAGTATGGTGGCAGCCATTCTGAGTTCCTAATCTTCCAGCAGCAGAGAGCAAAACTGAATCTCTAATAAGGCACTAATCTTGGAAGATCAGTGAGCTATCTGACATTAGTTGATTACATAGACTCTCTTCCGTCAAGGAAGGGGCAATGCTTCGTTTACACTAAAACACACATTCATTTTACAGCAAACAATGTGGCAATGGGCTTATGCTTATCCAACCAATTAACTTCACCATGTTACCCCATTGGATATTGAAATAAATTTTTGATAGTTGAGTTATGGCACCAGCTGGGTGGCAATAGTTCATGAGGCCAAGGTAATGTTTTTCAGGGTGTCTTTGCTTTTTTTCTCAAACCCAGTACTAATGGTTCCAGGGATCGAGAGATGAAAATTGAAGTGATCTTTTTTTACTGCTATGTCTAGTGTTCCACTAGTGGAAACATTTGTTTTCTATCTACATAACTGTGGGTTTTATTAGACTTGTTCCCAAGGAAGAAATACTTCTATTAGGGGACATAGCAATGGTTTCATTAAACAGGGAGTTAACATTGCCAAATTGACCACCTGCCTTCCTCATGCCAGTGAATCAACAGGCCAAGAAGAGGTTTACTTTATTGGCGAGTGATTAATTATGACTATCAAGGGAAACTTGGGTTGTTATTACATGCTAGAGGTAAGGAGGACTAAGTCTGAAATGTAGGGGTTTTCCTGGAGATCCTATTACTATTTTTATGTCCTGTGATTAAATTCAACAGAATACTACAACAGAATCAGGAAAGTTGGCTACTAATCCAATCTTCTCAGAATTGAAAGTTTAAAATATATAACGCATTGTTAACTGTAGTCGCCTTACTTTGTTATTAAACATCAGAATTTATTTCTTCTATCTAACTGTATGTTTGGACCCAGTACCTGTATATTTGTTCCTCCCACCACTCCTCCTTTCCAGCTCTGGTGTCTGTTATATCATTCTACTCTCTACCTACATGAGATCAGCTTTTTTAGCTTTCACATGTGCATGGGAACATATATTTGTCTTTCTGTATCTGACTTATTTCACTTAACATAATGACCTCCAATTCCATCACTGTTGCTGCAAATGATACAATTTCATTCTTTTTAATGGCTAAATAGTATGCCACATATAAAACAATCCAGTCATCCATTGATGAACACTTAGGTTGATGCCATGTCTCTGCTATTGTAAATAATATTGCAATAAACATAGGGGTGTAGATATCCCTTTGATAAACTGGTTTTATTTTCTTTGAATAATATCCAGTAGTGGGATTCCCAGATCATATGGTAGTTGTATTTTTACTTTTTTTTTTATTGTACTTAGGGTACATGCGTACATCCTGCATCTTACATGATTTTTGCATAGGTTCATACATGCCATGGTAGTTTGCTGTCTCCATCCCCCACCCCTGTCCCCATTGCCTACATCAGGCATTTCTCCTGGTATTATCCCTCCCCATCCTGCCTGCCCCGCTGCTATCCCTGCCCTCCCCTTCCCCCCACTACTAGCCCAGTGAGTGTTGTTCCCTTCCCTGGGCCCATGTGTTCTCATTGTTCATCACCTGCCTATGAGTAAAAACATGTGGTGTTTGGTTTCACTTTTTTTGTGTGAAACCTCCATACTGTTTGCAATAGTGGCTGTACTAATTTACATTCACACCAAAAGTATATGAGTTCCTTTTTCTCCATAACCTTGTGAGCATGTTATTTTTTTGTCTTTTTACTAATTATCATTTTTTTTTTTTTTTAGATGGAGTGTTGCTTTGCCACACAGGCTGGAGTGCAGTGGCAAGGTCTTGGCCCACTGCAACCTCTGCCTCCTGGGTTCAAGCAATTATCCTGCCTCAGCCTCCAGAGTAGTTGGGATTTAAGGTGCCCACCACCTCACCTAGCTAATTTTTTTTTTTTTTTTTTTTTTTTTTTTTTTTTTAGTAAAGATGGGATTTCACCATGTCGGTCAAGCTGTTCTCGAATTCTGGACCTCAAGTGATCCACCTGCCTTGGGCTCCCAAAGTGCTGGGATTATAAGCATGAGCCACCATGCTGGGCCAGTAATGACCATTCTAACTGGGGTAAGATAATATCTCATTTTGGTTTTTATTTGCATTTCTTTGATACTTTGTGATGTTGAAATTTTTTTCATATACCTATTGGCCATTTGTGTGTCTTCTTTTGTGAAATGTCCTTTGCCCACATTTTAATGGGATTAATTGTTTTTTACTATTGAGTTGTTTGAGTTCCTTGTATATTTTGGATTATTAGTTCCTTGTTAGATGAACAGTTTGCGAATATTTTCTCTGATTCTGCATATTGTCTCTTCATTTTGTTGATTGCTTCCTTTACTGTGCAGAAGCTTTTTAGTTCAATATGGTCTTATTTGGATGCTTTTTTTTTCACATATGCTTTTAAGGTCTTAGCCATAAAATCTTTGCCTAGAACAATGCCCTGAAGTATTTTCCCTACATTTTTTTTTTTTTGTAATTTTAGAGCTTTCAGTTATACATTGAAGTCTTTAATCCATTTTGAGTTGATTTTTATAAACACTGAGAAATAGGAGTCTAGTTTCATTGGTTTTCCCTGCATAGTATATTGGAGAGAGTGCCCTCTCTTCAATACGTGTTCTTGGCACCTTTGTTGAAAACTGGTTGGCTGTAAATACACGGATTTATTTCTGGGTTCTCTATTCTATTTCACTGTTATATATCCTGTTGTTATATCAATACTATGCTCTTTGGTTACTATATCCTTGTAAAATATTTTGAAGTAAAGTAGTGTGGTGCTTCCAGTTTTGTTTGTTTTGCTCAGAATGGCTTTGGCCATTTGGGATCCTTCTTAGTTCCATACAAACTTTAGGATGGTTTTATTTATTTCTCTGAAAAATGACACAGATATTTTAATAGAGATTGTATTGAATCTGTATATTTATTTGGGTAGTATGGTCATTTTAGCAATATTAAATTTTCCAATCCATTAACATAGGAAAGCCTTCTATCTCTGTGTCCTTTTTTTTTCTTTCACTGGTGTTTTGTAGCTTTCTTTGTTATCAATCTTTTACCTCCTTGCTTAAATTTATTCTTAGATTTTCCTTTTCTGTAGCTATTACAAATGGAATTGCTTTCTTACTTTTTTCAGCTAGTTTTTTGTTGATGTGTAGAAATGCCACTGCTTTCTGTATGTTGACTTTGAATCCTGAAACTTTACTAAATTTATTTATTAGATCTAAGAGATTTTTGGTGGAGTCCTCAGGTTTTTCTAAATATAGGATTATGTCATCTGCATAAAGCAACAACTTTACTGCCTTTCTTTGCAATTCATGGCCTTTAATTTACTTCTCTTGTTTGATTGCTCCAGCTAGAACTTCTAGTACTATGTTTTAAAAAGTGTGTTGAAAGTAGACATTCTTGTCTCACTTTAGTTCTTAGAAAAAAGGCTTTCTGTTCCTCCTCATTCAGTAGGATGTTAGCTGTGGGTTTGTCATATATGGTCTTAATTATGTTAAAGTATGTTCCTTCTATGCCTAATTTGATGAGAGTTTTTATCACAAAGGGGTGCTGAATTTCATCAAATGCTTTTCTCTGCATTTATCAAGATGATCATGTAGTTTTTGTTCTTTATTCTGTTGCTGCGATGTATTATCTTTTTTGATTTGGTTATGTTGAACCATCCTTGCATCCCTGATATAAATCCTTCTTCATCATAATGTATCATTTTTTTGATAAGCTGTAGGATTCAGTTTGCTAATATTTTATTGAAGATTTTTATGTTTATCAGAGATATTAGCCTATAGTTTTCTTTTTTTTGTTCCATCCTTGTCTCATTTTAGTATCAGGGTAATGTTAGCCTCTTAGCATTAATTAGGGAGTGTTCCTTTCCCTCTCCAATTTTTTTGAAAGTGATTGAAGAGTATTGGTGTTAGTTTTGTTAATAGTTTGATAGAATTCAGCAGTGAAGCCATCTGGTCATTGGCTTTTCTTTGTGGGGAGTAATAATTCAATCTCATTACTCATTGTTCATGTTTTCTATTTATTTCTGATTCAATCTTGCTAGGTTGTATGTGTTCAGAAATTTATCCATTTCCTGTAGGCTTTCCAGTTAGGTATTATAGTTGTTCATAATAGTCTCTGATGATCTTCTGTATTTCTGTTGTTTCAGTTGTAATGTCTTTGTATCTGATTTTATTTATTTGGGTCTTTCATCTTTTTGTCTTTGTTAGTCTAGCTAGAGGTTTACCAATTTTGTTTATCTTTACAAAAAAACTTCATTTATTTCTTGTATTATTTAAGTCTCTATTTTGTTCTCTTTTTTTGGCAAATAGTTTTTGTTTTTCCTCATCCTCTATTTTCGGTATTTGATATATTTTTGTATCAACCAATGTATTATTTATCTATTTCTGTGTATCAAATTAGCCTGAAGCATAGTAGTTTAAAAATAAGCACTTATTTTCTCAAGTAGTTTTTGCACGTCAGGAATCTAAGAGCAGCTTGACAGGCCCAGCGTCTCTTGTGAGGTTGCAGTCGGGATGTTGACTGGGGTTGCGGCAATCTGAAGGCTTCACTGGGGGCTGGTGCTGCGGGATTCTTTCAAGTGGCTCCTTCAGAAACCTGATGAGTTAATGCCTATTGTTAGCAGGAAGCCTCAATTCCTCAGTGTGTGAATCTCTCCATAGGGCTGCCTGAGTGTCCTCATGATTTTCTTTCTTTTTTAAAAATTTATGTATTATACTTTAAGTTCTGGGGTACATGTGCAGATTGTGCAGATTTGTTACATAGGTATATACGTGCCATAGTGGAGGTTTGCTGCATCCAATGCCCCGTCATCTACATTTCGTATTTCTCCTAATGCTATCTCTCCCCAATCCCCCACCCCATGCTGTTCTGATATTTATTATTTCTTTCCTTCTGCTAATTTGGATTTGGCTCATTCTTGCTTTCCTGGTTCCTTGAAGTGTATCATCAGATTGTTTATTTGAATATTTCTACTTTTTTGATGTATGCATTGATTAGTATAAACTTTTCTTAGCACTGCTTTTACTGTATCTCATAGGTTTTGGTATTTTATGTTTCAATTTTTATTTTTTTCAAGAGAATTTTTGATTTTCTCTTAATTTCTTCATTGACTCAAAGGTCATTCAGGATCATGTTGTTTAATTTTCATGTATCTGTATACTTTCCAAATTTTTTTCTTGTTAATGATTTTTAGTTTTATTACATTATTATTTGAGAAAATACTTGACATAGTTTCTATTTTTTTAAATTTCTTGACACTTAATTTGTGGCTTAACATATGATCTATCCTAGACACCATTTTATGTACTAATTAGAAAGATGCATATTATGAAGCTGTTGGATGAAATGTACTCTATTTGGTCCATTTGGTGAGCTGGAAGAGAGGACTTGAAATGTTCCCAACACAAATAAATAATAAATATATGAGGTGATGATACCCTAAATACCCTGCCTTGATTGTTACACATTCTGTACATGTAATAAAATATCACATGTACCCCATAAATCCAAATAAATATTTTGTATCAAATTCCAAAATGTAAGTGATGGAATATTGAAAGGGAAGAAGGTGTCAGCTAGAAGAAAAGTAAAACCACCCTAACATCGATAAAGGGACTTGTGTTTTCTTCTGGAGAAAAGTTTATAATGCAATTAATTGCACAAAGGAGGTTGCATGGTACTTGTCAGAAGTGTGATTCAAATATTATCTTTATTTGAATGATAGATATAATTCAGAGAAGTACATATGTGTGAAAAGTAGACAAAAGGTTGATGGTGCTGTATTTCTCTCTACCAGCTTAGGTTAAGCTGAAACTACTTTTCTCTGAGTGCTCTTCTGGTATGGCTCCTGGTTAGGGCAGGCTGCAAGAGAAATCTGCATAAAATTCAGAAGGCAGAAGTGAAGCAGAAGGTGGACCTTCTGAAAGTCAGTGTAGGGGACTAGACATTGCTTTAGCTTTCTCATGTTTTTGTGCATCTGCTAGTTCATCTTGTTGGTATGTGGCAGCAGCCAGGCTGACAAACCCTTCAGATCCTACTGAATCTTCATTTCACTATTTTCAAGTTCTGGAAAAAGTGCATTAGCAACTCTGTGACAGAGGTGTGACAAAGGGCATTACATTCTCCTGCAGTTTACTTAGGCCAGGTTAGAGGTTGTGAAAATCAGATTTGAGTTCTAAGTTATCCTAATAAGTTCCAATTTATCCTGATGAGTCCTAGTTTATCTCCACTCAATTCTGCTCTATCCAGCGCAGCTGTCCTTCCCAACGGCTGAGTCTAACAACCAACCAGGTTTCAGGTGCAATTACCAATGCAGAGGCAACAGCCTCTCCGTGGTCTTCCTCATCAGAGCCCATAATTGTGTAAAGGATTACCTCATAATAAATTCTTTTTTTGATATCTCTCCTTGTCAATTGCTTCTGTAATCAAACACCAATTGATCCAAATTACATATTCATATGAACCTAAATTCCTAAAGTAATATTTACAGTAATATTTCTATTACTTTGTAACATTGAGTTCTATATATTTGTGGATTTTTAACTTTAAATATTTATAACTGAATTACCATCTTTACAACTTATAAATGGGAGACATTAATCATATTCTGAAGTGATTTCATATGTATTTCCATTGCTTCAAATAGAAGAGGAATAAATAAATATTATTCCTCATAAATAAACTAGGCCCTACTCAGAAATAACTAATACAAACATAAATATATTATTACTGGTAGAAGAACTGACTATGCTAAAATACTAGAAAGAATTTTTTGAGACAGAGTTTTGCTTTTGTTGCCTAGGCTGGAGAGCAATAGTGCAATCTCAGCTCACTGCTGGGATTATAGGCATGTGCCACCACGCCCAGCTAATTTTTTGCATTTTAGTGGAGACAGGGTTTCAAAATGTTGGTCAGGCTGGTCTCGAGCTCCTGACCTCAGGTGATCCACCTGCCTCAGCCTCCCAAAGTGCTGGGATTACAAGCATGAGCCACTGCACCTGGCCTGGAAAGAAATTAAGTGTGTTAGAGTGTAGAAGAATAAAATAAGAGAGAAAAGAATGAAAAAGAGAAAAGAACACAAAATCAATTAGAAAGGTAAGGAAGGAGCAATTTTGTTTTCCCAAATCTAGAATTGATTACCTTTCATCTTCTGGGGATAGTCTGCATTGAATACACAGAGAAAAATCATCTTCTTTATTGGTCATTGACTACATTAAGTGCATAAGGATTTTTTTGGTAATGTTTACAGACTATATCGTTGATTATAAAATTAGTTAACCACCATTTAATCACTCCTCATACTCTCAAGAATTTTCTATTATTTCAATACAAAGTTTCAGGAAAATTAAAAGCTGTTAATAAAATAGGAATTCTCCTTTGCCTGTACTTTTAGCACATTTATATGCAGCTTTTATATATTTGTCCCTAACATTATATTTTAGTTTATGGACCACCTTAAGGACAAATGCTTCAAAACAAAATTGCACAGTCATCAAGGTTTGTGGACTTCATTGACTCAGCCCCCCAAAAAAGTCAGCTTATTTCAGTTGAGATAAAACAAAAACTTTGTAAAAACCACTAAGTCATAATAATTTTGGTTATAGTAGATCTAGGTCAAATGAGTCAATAAAACACAATAGCCGGGCAACTTCCTTCCCACCACCAATGCAGAATCAGTATGCTAAAAAGAGAATATAAGCAAACAAAAAAAAAAGAAAGAAAGAAAGAAAAGAAACACCCATATGAATTTAAAGTGAAGGAATAACAAGAAGGGGATGGATGAGGAGAATCAGAGTTAAGAAATAGGGAAAATACAGCCATGAGCAGTAAGACTACTAAATTGTCATTTATTCATATATGTAAAATGCTTCATTCATCCTAAGTATCATCATGGGTTGAGGCTACTAATCAAAATAAAATTCATGCAAATATATGTACATGATTTGCAGATGAGCCATGGCCTCCAGGTTTCTGGAAAGTTGCCAGTATTGTCCTTGATAAAGCAAACTTCAGGCCCTTCCAAAGCTCTAAAATTGTCTTTTATTGTATTTTCTTTGTTAAAGATGCAGAGGTCACAGTGTGAGGGGATAGAATGAGGTAGGAGGGATGTTAACCCAGACACAATCTTTATGAGATACACACCGAAGTCTTTACACCCCATGATAATTCTGACACTGGATAGCTAATATTTTCAGACAAAGAAGGATCAATTAAGCACCAAATCTGTAGAAAAGTATATGATCTTCTTTCATAGATTTAAAAAATATAGCTATTTTAAAATTTAAAAATTTTTCTAAGTATAAAAATAATTTTATAATTTTTATTTCAAAAACTGTTCTATAGGATAATGTTGTTAGTTAGAACCAGGTTATCTTTCTTTTGCTCAAATGAAGAAGAGATACTGCACAATAACAATTGTATATTATCGGTCCTATATTGTTCTGAATTATTTAAAGATCTTAAAGGTAGAAATGGTGTGCTAGAGAAATAGTGTAGTATATTTCTTAGCATATTTGTAACTAAATAGAAGTTAAAAAAGAATTGTAAAGTTTATAAAAGTAATAAAAAATTTATAAATATAGGGTACATTTATTATTTAGTCATTCATTCATTCACCATGTATCATTAAATACTATATTGAGGTCAAATGCTAGACATATAGTGATAAATGGGTATTATCTCCTCTCTTAAAGTATTAAAAATCCAGTAGAAAAGCTATATAAGTCACCAGATTGTAGGGGTATGTAGTGAATGGCATAACAGGGGAGCACTAGATGCTGTTGCTCTTCAAAGAAAGAGCAAACCATTTCATGTAGATAGACTTATTACATGTACATTTTATAACTATATGTATATGTTGTATATATATGTATGTGTGTGAAATTCTCATGCAATTATGTACTGTGCAGTGACATACTCTGTAACGTCCCAAGATTTGCATGATGAATAGCAAGCTCAAGACTCAGGGAAGCTAATGGTGTAGTTCCTATACTTCCTGTACAAAGGCTGGAAGGCTTGAGGTCCTGGAAAAGCTGATATTTCAATTTGAGTCCAAAGGCAGGAAAAACAGTTGATGTGGCAGCTCAAACATAGGCAGATAGGAGGAATTTCTCTTATTCAAGGAAGGGTCAGCCTTTTTATTGCATTCAGGTCTTGAACTGATTGGATAAAGGCCACCCACGTTAGAAAGTATAACCTCCTTTACTCCAATTAAAATGTTAATTTCATCCAGACACCACCACATACATACCCAGAATAATGTTTGAAAAAATATCTGGGCACTCTGTGGCTGAGTCCAAATGAATGATCATAACTGTTTTTTAATTTGGGCTGTATTTGTTTTCTTTGGCCAATAGAATGTGACAGATATATCATTGTGCCAGTTCCATTCTGGGTTTTGATTTTAAGAAGCCTGATATATTTCATGATCTCTCTTGAAATTAGCTACCATATAAGAAGGGGAACTAGTCTGAAACCGTGATGCTCTGAAGAAGCCCACACTAGCCAAGTGGAGTGAACACGTGAAGGAGTGTCAAGTCACTAGACCATTTAGTAAAGTCTTATTTGTCCTTTTAGCCCCAGATCAGTTAGTCCAACTCCCAAGTTCAGTGCTACTAAGTGAATGACCATACACAGAGAAGAGAACTGCCAAGCTAAGCCTAATAAAGATAAGATACTTCAGAAATAATAAACTCTGAGTGTTTTAAGCCACTATGTTTGGAGATGGATTTTTACATAGCAATGGATACTGAAATAGGAATGAAGACAGTCACCAAAATCTTCATACAGATGATACACATTAAAATTAAATTTTAAAGAACACATTGGCATTGTCTCAGCAAGCAAGGGGAACAAGAAATTGTGAATACTATATAGGCATATAGGCAAGAGTGAACACTGATGTGGTTTGGCTTTGTGTTCCTACCCAAATCTCATCTCCAGTTGGGATCCCTAGGTATCTAGGGAGGGCCCTGTTGGGCGGTGACTGGATCATGGGGACAGTTTCCCCCATGCTGTCCTTATGATAGTGAGTGAGTTCTCACAAGATCTGATGGTTTTATACAGGGGTCTTCCCCCTTTGCTTGCTCTCTCACCTGCCACCATGTAAGATGTACCTGCTTCCCCTTTCTGCTATGATCGTAAGTTTCCTGAGGCCTCCCCAGCCATGTGGAACTGTAAGTCAATTAAACCTCTTGTCTTTATAATTTACCCAGTCTTGGGCAATTCTTTATAGCAATGTGAGAATGGACTAATACAAATACAGTATTTTGATAACCACAAGTCGTTTGGTATTGTTAAAGCACTCTGCTTCTTTTCTTCAATAACTATGGAGCTTTTCATAAGAATCCATTTTATATTCTGGGCTTTCAACAGAAAACAATTTTGTTTCCACTTTTGTGGTGCTTGCATTCAAGCAGGGCTGAGAAACAAAGGTAGACAAACCACTAAATAAGAGAATATCAAATAGTAATGAAGGCAGAAAAAAAGGAATTAATAAAAATACAAGAAGAGCTCTGTGTGTGTGTGTGTGTGTGTGTGTGTGTGTGTGTGTGTGTGTGAGAGAGAGAGAGAGAGAGAGAGAGAGAGATTTTAAGAGTGGCCACAGATGCCTTAGTGTAAAAATGACATATACCCACAACTTGAAGAATGAGAAAGAGCCAGTCTAGCAAAGAGTAGGGGGAAAACAATCTAGACAAAGAAATGGCAAGTGCAAATGTCCTCTGGTGGAAGAATTTGACACATTCAAAAAAATGAGAGAGTGCTGGCATTGCTGAAGCAGAGTAACCAAGAGAGGAATGTGGCAAGATGCCATGAGAGGGGAAGGAGGGACTTGTTTATGCAATACCTCTTAGGACATGGGAAGGAGCTGGGCTATGATTCTAATGGCTGTCAGAAATATTGAAGTGTATTAATTTGCTATACCTGTTATAATAAATAACCACAACTTTAGTGGTAAAACAATACATTTTTATTGTCATGCAGCTCTTGACTTCAAAAGTCTGAAATGGGTCCCCTTGGTCTAAATCAAGCTGTCACCAGGACTGTATTTCTTTCTGAAGTCTCTTGGAGAGAATCTATTTCCTACTTTTCTCAGCTTCTAGTGACTGCCTACATTCCTTGGCTTATGGCTGCCTCCTCTACCTTCAATGCCAGCAGCATAGCATGTTCAAATATCTCTCTGAATTTTACTTATCCCCCACCTGTTATTAGATTGGTCTACCTAGATATGTAAAAAATTTTCCTATTTTAAGGTCAGCTGATTAGCAACCTCAATTTCATTGACAACCTGAATTTCCCTTTGCCATATAACCTAAAATATTTACTAGTTGGAGATTAAGACATAGGCATCTTTGGGTGGAAGGGGCATTAGTCTGCCTACAACAGGTGGTAAAATCAGCACAATAGGAGTCATCATAGAAGACGTGGCAGGAATGTGGGAATATGTTGATTTTCATATATTCAGATTGTACCCATATTTATATGTATGCATATAAGTTAATGACAAATTATTTTTACATATTACAAATAAATCCTAATAAATAATTCTGATTGATGAATGGTTTTCATAAAGATATTATGCAAAGGCATTTAGCTTTCAAGTAGGCTAACAGAAAAATCAGAGCATTTATAGATCAAATTATTTGACCATCAAAAATTTTGATATAAGTTTTGGGTTGATTTTTTTTAACAAAATGAAACCAAAATTTCCTGGGATTTGTGTAGCAAAACACCCTCTCTCTCTCATTTAGAGTTTGTTTCAGGAAATAGGTATTTCAGAAGGACTCTGCTGCTTTTAATTATCTTTGTAGAGTTGGATAATAAGAAAAACCTTCTGCTTTTCAAGACCTATCTCTAAATCATAAACCATGTCTTAGAAAAGATTTAATTTAAAAAAAAAAAAAGCAAGTCAGAAAGAGAGAAGTCAGACCCTAACAGTAGTTAGAGTTCTCAACCCTAAGGCACAAATTTGACCACAAAAGTTTGCTTTCTGTTATTTTGATTTAATAGTATTAATTTATGTATTCCTCCTTCAGAACTGTTTTCTTGACTTGGAGATTGATAAATATTCAAAGGCATTCTTGTTACAATGTTTAACATAGATAGAATTATACATTATTAAGGTCAGGGAATTTACTTTTATTTATTAGCTTTGCAGATCCCCTGGTGACATTTTTCAAGTCACATTTATTGTATCATAAATAATTTTGTTGTTTTCACCAGTTCCTGTATTCCTGGGAGTAGAACCAAGAACCATTCAGTTTGCCTCTTTTAGAGTTTACCCTTAGTGCCTTTAACTATAGGGAAATTCTCCTCAAATCTAAATTTGAGATTCCTAAGTTTACCAATGTTTCTGATTTCCAAGAAAGTGATGTCTTTACTACATGAAGGATAAGCTTCATAACCTACAGAGTGGGTGCAAAGAAATGTCTTGAAATGATTTTGTAGGCATTATTTACACACTGTCCTTTTTATTTATGGACTTGTCTTAGTTAATAAGATTTACCTTTAAATGGGATATTTCTTACATATTTTATCTGATTTTATCCTGGTAAGAAGTATGAGTAAAAATTTTCATAAATATAGAGTACATTATTATAGGGTTTTTGGCATTTTGAGTGTTTCTGAATACATTTTGAATAGTTTTTCAGACAAAATTATCAATAAGCATTAATATTCTAAAATTATCCTTTGCTTCATAGGGTTATAATTTATTTTAATATTTCTCATAGAACACCTTTCTTAAATTCTGAATGGTGAGTTAGAGGAAATTCTAAAAGTGTTTTATTCCAGTTTGCATAAATTTATTTTCCTTTTCAAATATTTATAACATATATGAAAAAGAAGGAAAAAGTCTTTTTCCAGATGACCATCAGAATTTTGACCATTATAAACAATACCATCAATATTTCAGTTAAAAATACCAATTAAGCCACATGTGGTATCTCATGCCTGTAATCTCAGCACATAGGGAGGCTGAGGCGAAAGAATACTTGAGTTCAGGAGGTTGAGACCAGCCTGGGCAACAGAGGGAGACTCTGTCTCTCCAGAAAACAACAACAAACAATGAACTGGGCGTTTTGGTATCCATCTGTGGTCCCAGCTACTAGCGAGGCTAAAGTGGGAGGATCCCTGGGATCTGGGAAGTTGAAGCTGCAGTGACCTGTGATTGTGATAGAATGAGACCCCATCGCAAAACCAAAAACCAAAAAACAAAAAACAATTGAAATCTTGTTATCAGTTTCACTTAGTCTTGCATAACTAATTTTTATCCCTTCAGAACCAAAGGCATCAATAAGCATACGGAAGTCATCCACTCCTGGCCCACAGGTGTTTTGGAAATTCTGATTTAGTCCCTTGGCACAGGCTGGTAGGTGGTAATGTCAACTTACACTGGGACTCGTGTAGGCATTAATCTACTCCTTTAACTACCGAGAGCTAACAGTAGCTGATATGGTCCTTACTGAGATTATCATTCCTTAGAAGTTTCCTCCAAAAGATATAATTTATTTCCTATAGCTTATATAGCATGAGCTTTAAGGGCAATGTTTAAGGAGTGGGGGCAGGAACATGTTTTATGATATGACTGAATGCTCACTGTAAATTTTATAATAGTCACCAAAATTATAAGAACAGAGGAGATTAAAATTTCCTGTTGAGGCATAATCTGTAATTCTTTAGAAAAGATCCAGTTAAAGTTTACCCTGTATATAAGAACATAATATGAATACTAGAAACGCTGAAAAGCAGCCAGAGCTTTTCAGCCATTCAGAGACTACATGTTACTTGTGCTGCCAATTGCAAGGGTATTAAAAACATAAATACAACATGTTTTAAAGAATCGATTTGTTTTAGCGACATCATGCCAGGCTTTGAACATGAACATGAGAATACTTCAGTCTATCCTGAAACCGAATGACTGAAAATATGTTCTTATTTAATAATATCTTACTTGTATAAAGTTGACCTATGGAGGTTGAACTTCTCTTTTTGATTTGACAGCTCTTCCTATACTGTTAGTTAGACAAAAAGAATGGCTCTCTTTCACAATTGTGTTCATCTAATAAACAATAGAAAATACCAAATCGATCTAATTATTTCTAGTCATTCCCCTTTAGAAGGTAAGTGAGCAAATACTGCACAAAAGAGTCAGGATATCAAATATACCTAAACAGTTTTACAATTTTAAATTTCATGCCTGAGTTTGGAAAAGGCAGTATCAAACAGATTGGTGAGAGGACATTGATCATTATATCAAAATATGAGCATAAGTCATGGGTTAATTATTCTTGATTTCTATTAATCCGAATGATGGTATATTAAAATAATAGAAGAAGGTAACATAAAATAGTTATTGCAGAAGTAAAAACTTTTATTGTTTATTATCAAATAATTTATCAGTAGGATGAAAAGTTAACAGGATCGAAGGTAAGAGAATTCTGATGGGCTAAGGAAACTCTGCTATCTGGGCTGGTTACAAAGGTAATCCATAACCCTTTTTAAAGAAAAGGCTAAATACTTCCAGACCAATTATTAATTGTTAGTCCTCTACTCTTTATCATACCAAGCTTTATTTGTCTAATAATTTGGATATGTTTACATAAACTTATAAAAACATATGCTCAAATGCTAAATTTAAATCTTTCAACTTTAGCTTTAAAATATTAACAGCATATTTATTATAAGATGATGCATATAACTTACTGAATTTACTTGAATTAGAGGGATTAATTATTCATTAACTTAATTTAATAGTAGCCCAAAGTCTTAAAGTCAATTAATAATCTTGGAAATTGCATTTAAATTGCTCCTACAGAACAACACAATCAAAATGGATATAAACTGTTGGAGAGATAACCTTCTATAATTTCATCAAGGTAGAGTAGGTGGCATGATAGTGATTAAATTCACATGATTTGTAACATTGGCTCCACTTTACAAGTTCTTTTAAAAGTTATTAATATTTATAATCCAATTTAATTAAACATATAAGTTTATAGTCTTATAACCTTACATAATTTATGGAAACAATATAATCTTTCCCATAAATGTAGCATAGGAAATTTAGCAAACTCTAATGATTAGATTAGCAATACAAAATTATACTCGGGTCTTATGTAAAATATACTTGCTGTGATAGACTTCAAAAATGGCTAGACATTCTTCTGCCCTTTTATGCATCTTCCCTTTATAATGTGACTTTGCAGCTCCATCCATCAGAAGGTGGAAACCTTCTCACAACTTCTTGAATCTGGGCTTGGCGATATGGCTTGCTTTGGGCAAAGGGACATATCAAACGTGACATAAGCAGTAGCTAAACACCAAAATGAGACTTGCTGTCTCTGATCTTGAGAACCTTGCAATCACTAATGAGTCCATGTAAACCTGAATGAAGAAACACATGACAAAATCATTGCCGTTATCCAACTGACAGCAAGCCTACTGCCTGATATATCTGAAAATCCAGCACCAATGAATCTGGCTCAGAGAAGAACCAGCCAGGCCAACCATTGAAGCATAAAAAGTAAATATTCATTGTCTAAAGGAAATTATTGTTTAACACAACAAATGTTAACTGATATAAAAGCTGGTACCCAGTGTAGGGTGTTTCTCTAATGACACCTAAAATACCTAATAAAATACTAAAATATATAATATTGGCTTTGGATGGAGGCTGAAAAAACAATGAAGAAACTGTCAGTGAAGTTTGAAATAGTGGTACAAGATTGTGCTATAATGCAATATTTAGCAAAGCTTTAATCTGCAGAAACTGGGAAGATAGAGAATGTGTCTAATGAACCTGTGTGTCTAAAGAGGTTTTATGTCAGATGCGGAGAGTGTCAACTGGTCCCTGTTAGCTGCATATAAGCATGAAAACAAAGAGAATAAGTTTTAAAATAAACGGTTTTGTTTACAAGTGGATTTTAGAAGAAATAAAAGGCAGCCAGGAATTGCTGGGTCAAAAAGTAAATTGTCTCTCACATTGGTAAAAATTCGCAAAGTAGGAAATGGCCTTAGAATAAAGACGAACAAGGGTGTGGCTGGTTGTAAGATCCTTTTTTAAAAAAACCTCTAAACGTTCTAAGATGGACAGAAGAATTCTCAGCAAGATAAATTGTCTCCTAATAATTCTAAGGGCATTTTTTTTTCATAGCAGCCTACCACATCTAAGGTCGAGGAAGGCCTGTTTTGAAATGAAATAGGTTTGAATTTTGGAAGTGGAGAATTTTTGTAATTACATACAATAGATGTAAATCAGATTCATAGGCAATCCATGAAATTTTTTAATACCATTATACTAACAAAAGCACTGCCAGCTTAGACTAAAAACAATTACAAAAAGAAGGAAAGTTTCTAGGCTTCAAATATTTTGGAGGCAGAAATCAGACTGAGGATCATGGTCCTTTCTATTTAGAAAGATAAAAGTACTAGAGATAAAGGCCAGAGATCCAGAGAAAAACAGACGAACAAATTACTCTCAGGGAGCAGAAATAGAACTTAAGAAATTTTCATAGACTTAGAGTAGGGGATCCTTTTAACATGTGCCTCTGTGTATTTCAAAATGGGTTAGACAAATGACTGTTCTATGCCTCCTATTCCTCATTTTTCCAATCAGAAGTATATATTGCAATTACTTTTCTCCCATCTCACCCTTGTATAATAGGTTTGTTGGCCACAGATAACTTATGTATTTAGTTGATAGGTCTCTGAATGAAGAGCAAGTGCATCCAACGAGTCACACTTATAACCTACATTAGCAACAAATTATAATAATCTGTACTTTGAACCAGACGACATAATTGAATGAGACTATTTAAATTCTAGAAGTAAGCATATTTTTCATTTAGGAGAAATCATTTGTGGCTAAAAAGCAGTTTGCAGTAGATTTAAAAAATTGTTACAAATGTTTAATCTCTTTATACATAACATTTTACAACCTGATTTTGTAGTTTCTTCCATCAATGGTTGGTCTATTTCGTGAATCTACCTGTTCTTTCTAGATTTAGTCATGTGAATTACTTTGGCCAATGAGACATGAACAAATATGATACAAGCAGAAGCTTTAAAGGACTTGCATATTGGAGCTAGGTCTCATTTGCTATACTTGGAATTCTGCAATTGCCATCATGTGAGCAAGCCCAGGCTAGCCTCCTGGATGATTATAGCCAAATCACCTCCATTACTCAAGGTAACATTGAGTCAACTGCCTGGAGCCATCCTAGACCATGTAGCTTCAGCTGATACAGCCCAGACAAGAAGGATCATATGAAACAATAAATTATTGTTGTTTGAAACTACTGTTAGAGTGGTTTCTGATTCATCAGAAACTAACTTATATATATTGCAATAAGATCAAAGAAAAAATACATAATTTCTTTAAGCCAAAATTACGAACCAACTTAATTCACTGGAAGATTTACTTTGATTCAAATAAATGTTACACAAATGAGGATACTTATAATTCTTCTGTATTAATTTATTAAATATTATATATTTTAAAGAAGCTTTCATTTTATTTTACTTTAAGTTCCAGGATACAAGTGCAAAACATGCAGGTTTATTGCACAGGTAAACATGTGTAATGGTAGTTTACTGCACCTATCAATCCATCACCTAGGTATTAAGCTCTGTGTTAAGCTATTTGTTCTGATGCTCTCCCTCTTCTAGGTCCCAGTGTGTGATGTTCCCCTCCCTGTGTCTATGTGTTCTCACTGTTCAGCTCCCAGTTATGAGTGAGAACATGCAGTGTTTGGTTTTCTGTTTCTGTGTTAGTTTGCTGAGAATGATGGCTTTGAACGTAATCCATGGCTCTGCAAAGGATACGATCTCATTCCTATTTATGGCAGCATAGTATTGCATGGCATATATGTAACACATTTTCTTTATTCAGTCTATCATTGATGGGCATTTGGGTGGAGTCCTTGTCTTTGCTATTGTGAATAGTGCTGCAATAAACATACACGTGCATGTATCTTTATAATAGAATTATTTATATTCCTTTGGGTATACACCCAGTAATTAATTTTTGGGTCAAATGGTATTTCTGGTTCTAGATCCTTGAGGAATTGCCATACTGTCTTTCACAATGGTTGAACTAATTTACACTTCCACCAACAGTGTAAAAGCATTCCTATTTCTCCACATCCTCTCTGGCATCTGTTGTTTCCTGACTTTTTAATGATCGCCATTCTAACTGGCATGAGATGGTATCTTATTGTAGTTTTGATTTGCATTTCTCTAATGGTCAGTGATACTGAGCTCTTTTCATGTCTGTTGGCCACATAAATGTCTTCTTTTGAGAAGTTTCTGTTCATCTCCTTTACCCAATTTTTGATAGAGTTGTATTTTTTTCTTGTAAATTTGTTTAAGTTCCTTGCAAATTCTGGATATTAGACTTTTGTCAATGGGTAGATTGCAAAAATTATCTCCCATTCTCTAGATTGCCTGTTCCCTGTGATGACAGTTTCTTTTGCTGTGGAGAAGCCCTTTAGTTTAATCAGATCTCGTTTGTCAATTTTAGCTTTTGTTGCAATTGCTTTTGGCAATTTTATGGTAAATCTCTGCCCATGTCTATGTTCTGAATAGATTTTGTTCTAGGGTTTTCATGGTTTTGGGTTTTACATTTAAGTTATTAAACCAACTAGAGTTAATTTTTATATAAGGTGTAAGGAAGGGGTCTAGTTTCACTTTTCTGCAAATGGCTAGCCAGTTCTTCCAGCACCATTTGTTAAATAGGGAATCCTTTCCCCATTGCTTGTTTTCCCCAGATTTGTCAAAGATCCGATGATTGTCAATGTGTGGTCTTATTTCTGAGGTCTCTATTTCTGTTCCACTGGTCTATATGTCTGTTTTGGTACTAGTACCATGCTGTTTTGGTTACTGTTGCCTGTCAGCTTAAGTATAGTTTGAAGTCAGGTAGTGTGATGCCTCCTGCTTTGTTCTTTTTGCTTAGAATTGTCTTGGCTATAGGGGGTCTGTTTTGATTCCATATAAATTTCAAAATAGTATTTTTCTAATTCTGTGAAGAATGTCAATGGTAGTTTGATGGGAATAGCAATGAATCTATAAATTACTTTGGACAATATGGATATTTTCACATAATATTGATTCTGTCAATGAGGTTGGAATATTTTTCCATTTGTTTGTGTTCTGTCTTATTTCCTTGAGCAGTGGTTTGTAGTTCTTGAAGAAGTCCTTCACGTCCCTTGTTAGCTGTATGCCTAGGTATTTTATTCTCTTTGTAGCAATTGTGAATGGGAGTTCATTTATGATTTGGCTTTCTGATTGTCTATCATTGGTTTATAGGAGTGTTTGTGATTTTTGCACATTGATTTTGTATCCTAAGACTTTGCTAAAGTTCTCTGTCATATTAAGAAGCTTTTGGACTGAGACGATGGGGTTTCCAGATATAGGAAGATCATGTGTCTGCAAACAGACATTTTTGACTTCCTCTCTTCCTATTCGAATATCCATTATTTCTTTCTCTTACCTGATTGCCCTGGTCAGAACTTCCAATATTTGCTGAATAGGAGTGGTGAGAGAGGGCATCCTTGTCTTGTGCTAGTTTTCAAAGGGAATGCTTCCAGCTTTTGCTCACTCAATATAATATTGGCTCTTATTATTTTGAGATATAGTCCATGAATACCTAGCTTATTGAAAGTTTTTAACATGAAGGAATGTCAAATTTTATTGAAGGCGCTTTCTGTATCTGTTGAAATAATCATGTGGTTTTTGTCATTGGTTCTATTTCTGTGATGGATTATGTTTATTGATTTGCATATGTTAAACCAGACTTGCAACCCAGGAATGAAATTGACTTGGTTGTGGTGGATAAGCTTTTTGATGTGCTGCTGAATTTGGTTTGCCAGTATTTTATTGAAGATTTTCACATTGATGTTCATCAGGGATATTGGCCTGAAGTTTTCTTTTTTGTTGTATCTCTGCCAGGTTTTGATAACAGGATAATGCTGGTCTCATAATATGAGTTAGGGAGAAATCACTCCTTTTCAACTGTCTTGAATAGTTTCAGAGAGAATGGTATCAGCTTCTGTCTTTACCTCTGGTAGAATTCGGCTATGAATCCATCCAGTCCTCCGCTTTTTTTTTTTTTTTTTTTTTTGATTTGTATGCTTTTTTTTTTGTCTCTATTTCAAAGCTTGTTATTTGTTTATTCTTAGATTCGACTTCTTCCTGGTTTAGTCTTGGAATGGTAATGTATCCAGGAATTTACCCATTTCTTCTAGATTTTCTAGTTTATTTGCATAGAGGTATTTATAGTATTCTCTAATATTAGAGTGTATTCCTGTGGGATCAGTAGTGATATCCCCTTTATCATTTTTTATTGTGTCTGTTTGATTCTTCTTTCTTTTCTTCTTTATTCTATCTAGTGGCCTATTTTATTAATTTTTTTCAGAAAAACAGCTCCTGGATTCATTGATTTTTTTCAAACATTTTTTCATGTCTCTATCTCCTTCAGTTCCACTCCAGTCTTAGTTATTTCTTGTCTTCTGCTAGCTTTTGGATTTGTTTGCTCTTGGTTCTACAGCTTTTTTTTAGTTGTGACGTGTAAGTGTCGATTTGAGATCTTTCTTTTTTAAATATATATATATATATATATATATATATATATATTATTGCATTTTAGGTTCTGGGGTACATGTAAAGAACATGCAGGATTGTTGCATAGGTACATACATGGCAATGTGGTTTGCTGCCTCCATCCCCATCACCTATATCTGGCATTTCTCCCCATGTTATCCCTCCCCAACTCCCTATCCCCCCCATCCCACCCCTAGTCCCCCCCTACAAAACTCAGTGTGTGATGCTCCCCTCCCTATGTCCATATGTTCTCATTGTTCAATACCCACCTATACATGAGAACATGTGGTGTTTGATTTTCTGTTCTTGTGTCAGTTTGCTGAGAATGATGGTTTCCATGTTCATCCATGTTCCTACAAAGGACATGAACTCATCATTTTTTATGGCTGCCTAGTATTCCATGGTCTATATTTGCCACATTTTCCCTGTCCAGTCTATCATCGATGGGCATTTGGGTTGGTTCCAGGTCCTTCCGATTGTAAACAGTGTTGCAATGAACATAAGTGTGCATGTGTCCTTATAATAGAATGATTTATAATCCTTTGGATATACACCCAGTAATGGGATTGGTGGGTCAAATGGAATTTCTATTTCTAGATCCTTGAGGAAGTGCCACACTGTCTTCCACAATGGTTGAACTAATTTATACTCCCACCAACAGTGTAAAAGTGTTCCTATTTCTCTACATCCTCTCCAGCATCTGTTGTCTCCAAATTTTTTAATGATTGCCATTCTAACTGGCATGAGATGGTATCTCAATGTAGTTTTGATTTGCATTTCTCTAATGCCCAATGATGAGCATATTTTCATAAGTTTGTTGGCCTTATATATGTCTTCTTTTGAAAAGTGTCTGTTCATATCCTTTGCCCACTTTTGAATGGGTTTGTTTTTTTCTTGTAAATCTGTTTTAGTTCTTTGTAGATTTTGGATATAAGTCCTTTGTCAGATGGGTAGATTGCAAAAATTTTTTCCCATTTTGTTGGTTGCCGGTTCACTCTAATGATTGTTTCTTTTGCTGTGCAGAAGCTCTGGAGTTTAAATAGATCCCATTTGTCTATTTTGGCTTTTGTTTCCAATGCTTTTGGTGTTTTAGTCTTGAAGTCCTTGCCTATGCCTATGTCCTGAATGGTTTTGCCTAGGTTTTCTTCTAGGGTTTTTATGGTGTTAGGTCTTATGTTTAAGTCTTTAATCCATCTGGAGTTAATTTTAGTGTAAGGTTTCAGGAAGGGGTCCAGTTTCTGCTTTCTGCACATGGCTAACCAGTTTTCCCAACACCATTTATTAAACAGGGAATCCTTTCCCTACTGCTTGTTTTTGTCAATCTTTCTAGCGTTGCGAGGTCAGCATTTAGTGCATTAACTTTCTCTCTTTGCTTTAGCTGTGTCCCAGAGATTCTGGTACATTGTTTCTTTGTTCTCATTGGTTTCAAAAAACATCTTGATTTCTGCCTTAATTTCATAATTTACCCAGGATTCATTCAGAAGCAGATTGTTCAACTTCCATGTAGTTGTGTGGTTTTGAGTGAGTTTCTTAATCTTGAGCTCTAATTTGATTGTACTGTGGTCTGAGAGATTGTTTGTTATGATTTTAGTTCTTTTGCATTTGGTGAGGAGTGTTTTACTTCCAGTTAAGTAACTGGTTTTAGAGTAAGCACCATGTGGTACTGAGAAGAATGTGTATTCTGTTTTTTGGGGGTAGAGATCATCTGGTGATGATGGCACCAGAAATAGAAGCAAGGTCTGCAGCATTCCTGTTGGTGGCATTTTTCTTCAGCTGCTTGCACTGTGATCTGGATGGTCATGAGACCTTTTCAAGAATCAACAATGTCAAAGTCTTTCCATGGCAATACCAACAGTTATTTGCCTTTTTACCCTCATTCTCTCATGAGTTGACAATGGAGTTTTCCAGAGGCTACATTGTGTATGACTCCACAACAGATTGAAGGCAAAAGCAGATATGATAATACAGCCAGATAATTAAACCAGCCAATAAAGAGATTTACAAAAATGTAAAACATTGCCTTTCTTCTCACTAATGTTTTTTATTTTAGAAAATAACACACTTTTTACAAAAATGTGTTGGGTATGTTAACGTATAACATGCTTATTATTCTTATTTCAGTAAATTAACAAACATTTCAAAATTTTCTCAGCTTTCTTTTTTTTTTTTTTTTTTTTTTTTTGAGACAGAGTCCTGCTCTGTTCCCCAGGCTGGAGTGTAATGATGTGATCTCAGCTCACTGCAACTTCCAACTCCTGGTTTTAAATGATTCTCTTGCCTCAGCCTTCTGAGTAGTTGGGATCACAGGCACTGCCACAACACTTGGCTAAATTTTTTGTATTTTTTTTTTTAGTAGAGATGGGATTTCTCCATGTTGGCCAGGCTAGTCTCAAACTACTGACCTCAGGTGATCCACCCACCTCGGCCTCCCAAAGTGCTGGGATTACAGGTGTGAGCTCTCAGCTTTAATTTCTATCACAGCAAATATTGATAGATATAATCCACATAAATATAATTTAGGGTATTCCATAATTTTTAAGAATGTAAAGGAGTCTTAAGATCAAAAAATTTGATAACTGCTGCATTAAAAATATTTACTTGTTTTGAAGCTCTATGCCTATTAGAGAAAAATGTATTAATTTAATAAATATTATACTTTAATGTTTCAAATCTTGGGTATATTCTAAGATTTTTTGCTTAACTATTTAATATCTGTGACCAAGAAAATACCTTCATGCAGTAATGAAATTTATCTTATATCTACAAATCCCATATTTCAGTGTTTAACCATGCTTTCACATGATGAAATTAAATTGAACATAAATATATTATTTGCTTATTTTCCTACATAATATTTCAGTACAGAAAGCAATTTTATAATCTAAGTTGGATAACTTCTCATCATTATTACTAATTTAAATCATATTTCTTGAAGTTAAAGAAGCATATTGTTTCAGGAAAATTAGATGCTTTCCCTTGGTATTATGGCATGCTTAAAATATATGCTAATATTGCAGTGAGAATCATTATTGAGTTTCTCTATATAGCACTGAAAGGAAAAACAATTAAAACAGCTTTAGGGTATCAATAATTCACGAGGGAAATGTCTATTCCTACTAGACTACATCTTAAAAAAATCCAAGCGAGACAAGAGGGAGCCTACTGAATCCTTCCCAAGAGAGCTCTCCCCTCTACTTTATGAGGGAGTTCATTTCAAGCTGCCCTTGGGCTTCTAAAATAGCTATATATCTTCCTATTCTTCATCTGCCTTTTCCAGCAACTTACAAGTAGAAACGAGGCTTTCACAAGAAGACCCTTGTCAAGTAAATACATAAACTCCTAGGGAATACCTTCTGCATCTTTCTGATTAACCAGTAGAGCACCTAGCATGATGCCCTCTACACAGAAAGATCCAGTAGGCAGCCATTTAGACGTTCCATTCCCACCTGTGTTTTAGATTTTCATCCCTCCAGCTCTGCTTTTTAAATCTCCCACCCGCTTGAAACCTGGGGTTTCCTAAATGATTTCCAGGCCTGCTGCCATGCTCCAATTTTAATAGGAATCTCTAAAGTGAGCTATAATTTGAAAATACGTAATCAAGGACACTGTAGGATTCTCAGCTTTAGGCAATATGTTCTGTCGGATAGAAGAAAGCTCTGGCAAACAGCAGACCCAGATTCTTGCACCAGCTGTGCTCCCAACTTATTTTATAATTTCAATCAGGTCACTAACAGCTATTGTCTGTTTCACTGGTGGAATCTACAGAAGTCCTATCCTTCCTGACTCCTTAACAGTGATAATGTGAGGATCAATGAGATGAATTCTGCAGAGATATGTTGTTTCCTTGGGGAAAGACACTCTGAAAATAAAGGTATTAGAGAAAATCTCTGGTATGGCTTTCAAGAGCTCAGATTCCCACATCTCATGCTGTATGCACGTTTTCCGGCAATTAGGTCATTATTACATTTTCTCTTGTAATGAAAACAATACCAAAAAAAAAAAAAAAAAAACAAGAAAGAAAGAAAACTCACCAAAAATGTTCCTTTTGAAACTGAATAAAGAGGCAAATTTTATTTTATTCCTTTCATGTATGATGTATTTTCTGAGTATAAGCATATTGCATATAGCACAAGTTGGCAGACTTATCCTCAAATACACTTCTATCTGCTGACTGGATCTCAGTTTTCATGCTCAATTGCACATTGTTTAATTGCCTGCCTCTACCAGTAGCATAAATATATCATATATTAGTAAGTTCCTATATATGTTTGTACATATATATAAACATGTATTGACTCCCCTTGTATTGAGTTTTTGTGTGCAAATTTGAAAAAACCATAGTTCTGTCTATGCATTTTAATAGAAATAAACCCCCTCAAAGCTTCTGTTTAAAATCATGCCCACAGGCATAGACTGAGGGATATGCCTGCTATGATTTCACCTTCACATACTTCAAAAGAATGTGTGCATGTTTGTGTTTGGGGAATGGCTGATGTAGGCAAAGAGAGGTTAGGAAGAAAATCCTTTATGAATGTGAAATATTCCCTGTGTATTCTTCAGAATCAAAAATATCTGAATTCAGTGCTTTCACGTGGCTTTTCAATCTAAAATGCTGGCTTCGACTATATTTTATCATGGCCTAATTTGATATTATCCAATCTTCAAATACCCTGAGAAATGCTTTACTCATGCATCAGTCTCTCAAAAAATGGGTAAATTGCTCTTAACTCCACATTAAGACTAAAGAAAAGCTTTTGAAGAAGTTGCAAAGTATTGAAAAATGGAATTTAGCATAAAAATGCCTTCCAAATAAACCACCAAAATGTCTTTTGTGGTGATCTGTGATGAGGGAACCTGCTGGCTGTGTGGTACTCAGATGAGAGAACCCAACAGCTCCTTCTTAGCTGGGGAGAATCAGTAGAATTCATAAACTCACAAGGTCAATTTGCCTAGCAAAAAATCCTAAATAAATATCATTGGAAAATAAAATCTTTATTTGCAACATGGAGAACCACTAGTCTGAAGACTGTCAGTTTTGAAATCTAAAGTAATGTATCACACTGCAGGGCCCCATCCATGCCAGCTAAAACAGATGTAGCGTGTTTGTTTCTGGAGCGTGCTCTGCTGGGGGAAAAGACATCTCTTTTTTTCCCCTTTCTTATTTAAAGACTGAAGGTAAAGAAAAATAAAACTTGCTTTTGGATTGATATTTATATTTCAATATGGAATAAATGTTCATGACTTTTTTATAGGTGCCTGAAAATAGGGTAAGATATTAACACAGGAACAGTTTTGTCAGCCATACTGTGATATTAGCACTTTCTCCTGTAGCAAAGTGGCATTAGTTTTATATGAGGAGTTATAATGAAAATTTAGCTAAAAAGAATTAACTCTACACAGTGAGCATTAAACTTACCACAAGTTTCTTAGCCAGAAAACAAACCCTACACATCAAAGTAATTTGTTCATAGTTTATGAACAAATATGAATTTCATATTTGTTCATAAACTATGAAATGAAATTCATTGCTTAATATTTCAAATCTTTTAAATACATTTAACAACTGAATAATAGTGATATCCTTTAAGTATATTTGTGTCTTCTAAGAAAGGAAGAAGAAAGAAAAAAAAAGAAAGAGAGACAGAGAGGAAGGAAGGAAGAAGGAAACGTAGGGAGGGAGGGAGGAAGGAAGGAAGGGAGAGAAAGAAAGGAAAGAATCATTATAAGTAAAATAAAATAAATTCTACCCCTCAAACAAAATTAAGACTAAATTATAGAAATTTAGATAGAATTTAAATTCCTTAAAAATTTTATGTTAATTTTATTAATAGGGCATATTAGTTGTAAAAGATGATATAACCTTGGATCTAATTTTTCCCACCTTATTAGAAAAACTTTCAGTAATTCATTTAACAGATAAAAGCTTCTTAACTTTTTTGATCTACTATTTCTTGCCACAATGATGGAAATAAATTAGTACTGGAAGGAAGACATTTTGATTGAAATAATGTGAGAGAAGTCCAATGTAACATAATTTATCTCAAAGCAAACGAAAAACAGGGACAATCTATTCTAGAAGGCTAAAAGGAAAATGAGTCACACTCTCTCAGGATTTATGCTAGGCTAGAGAGGTTGGAAGTTAGCAGCCACTGAAACGGTATTCAATCTCTTACTACATAATGTGTTACAGTAAAATGAGTGGTAATCTTGGAATGAAAAAAAAAGATTTTTTTGCTTGTTAGATTAAAAAATGAGCATCTACTTCTTTTCTTATTTTAAAAGAAAAACTGGAAGTCACTGTCTGCATTTCACATTTTTCTGTCAAAAAGTATTTTCTTAGCATAATGTATACTTCTGATGCAGTTGTCACTTGCTATTGAAAAAGAAGATAGTGTTTTAGAATTAAATTATAAGAATTGCTTTTCAGGAGGAAAGGAGGGAAGTGACTGATTGTCAGTTCCTAAGGGTTTTCACGCCCTACTTTGGTTTTAGCATCTAGGTGTTTCTAATACACAAGTACATACAAAGATGATCTCCCTAAATAGCCTTACAAGCAGTTGAAGGGCCTGTGACCTTCAGAAAATAGAGGAGATAGTGAACTTTGTAATCATAAGTTAGCAAAGATCAAGCAAACAATCTAAAAAAGTTTATAGTATCTGTACAGTAAGAAAGTGTTGCACAATGATATCCTATAATGATGAGGCTGATTTATAGAAGCTGTTGTGTAAGTTTCAAGTGATTTCAGTATGCAATACATCAAGCAATGTACTAGAAGTGGGAATACTTAGGAATTTCTTTTGCTGGTTGATAAAGGTGCAGCTGCTTAGATCTTGGGTAATTGGAGCCGCCTTGCCCCCATCCTTGGGCATCCAGGTAACTTTTGCAGGGACGAAAGTTCTCTTTTCTTATCTAAAAAGCGGGGTAGATGTGTAGTTTATGTTCCAGAGCTCCCTATAAGATCAGACTGGAGCTAGACTTCACCTAAGCCATATCACTACTTAGCTTCTTTCTCTTTACCTTCTCTTCTTTCCTTACTCCCTTACACATTTTTCTTGGAGCATTCCCATAAAAAAAAAAAATCCCTTGTACAATAATTTCCACGATAGGAAGTGCTTCCAGGGCACTCTCTCTAAGACAGATCACAGAAAATTTCGCTAAGTTCTCCACGTACCAAATAAAAGGAAGAATGTTTAACTTCACAGTCCTATGCAACCCAACCATTCAATGTTTGGACTGAAAATCACAATAAAAATCTGATTTAAGTTTACTGATTAAGGACACTAAGGCCCCAAGTGACTTCTACACCACTCAGCAATTTAGTAAGAGAGTCAGGACTAGCATTCCTATACTCCGTCTCTCTCTCTGGTGCTCTTTTTGTTTCAATATCATGAGAACATTTTTCAAAGTCTTCTCTTTATGACTTCAGTTGTCACCAAATTTTCTGTGTAGTCACACAGAAAATTTCACACACGTACGTGTGAAAATTATTCTTCCTTAATGAAAGACTCAAACATGTCATCTCAGTGATAAAAATATATTTCCAAGTTACAATGAAGCTCTGACTTGGGTCACTATTATAATAGCAAAAATATTAAAAACAAAACAAAATCTAAGATTTATTTAGAGCTTACTATAACCTGGACCCTCTGCTAATTGTTTTGCATGTATTACACCATGTAACAGGATTAATGCAGCAGCTACCATTATAATATCCACTTTAGCAATGGGAAAGTCAAGGCTCAGAGATGAAAATAGTCATACAGCAATTACATATGAAAGCCAGGGTCAAGGTCATATCTGACTTACTCATATTTGCCTTCATCACCCCCACATTACATTGCCTCTCTGTGGACTTCTGGCTGTACATTCTCCAATAAGCAGTCTTGGTGACTTATTGGAACATACCCTTTTAGCTACTGTCATTAATGAAAGTTTTTTCGTTAATGAGACTAACAAAAAAATGGCAAAAAACTAATTTTTGAAAAGGATCTTCACTTGTACAAAATAACTCAAGAAAAATTTGCATTTTTGTATAAATTTTTTTAGCTTTTTAATTGGATATTACAAGTTATAACTGTATATATTCATAAGGTAAAAACAAAATGATGCTGTGATATATGCATACAATGTGGAATGATTGACTCAAGCTAATTAATGCCCATCACCTCAAACACTATCATTTATTCCTCACATCTAGTTGAAACCTTGTACTTTTTTTTTTTAATCATCATCTTCCCTTTCCTCAATCCCAGCCTCTCATAACCACCATTCTACTTTCTGCTTCTGTGAGTTCCGTATTTTTAGCTTCCATATATAAGTGAGGACATACAAATTTGTTTTTTCAAATTTGAACTTTTCTTAGGTTAAGCTAATACATATTATTTTGGCACTGATACCAAATTATCATTCTACTTAATGGTTTATTATTCTATTTATTGGGGAAGTACACAATCCCTTGAATATTTCAAAACTATAAGAGTTACATTACATTGTGATGAGCTAAACTGTTTGCCTCTGTCTTGTGGTGTTCTTGGGTTTTGGCCGATTTTAATTTGAAGCTATGTAGGATTTGATAATCCTTTCTAATTCACAATGCAAACACAAATTCATGACTATAAAATATGACATTATCCATTTGATGGGTAACAGGCACTATGTTTGGGTTGAAAAGGAAGTCATTTACCATGGTTTCACCAGGAGGGACTCACCTCAGGGTGGACACTACCTTTCCCAGAGAAATATTTTGATCATTTAATTGGATTTTCTCTTAACTGAAATATCAACTCAAGTTTTGTGACCTTTTTATAACAGGGATTCATTTTATTAACAGGTTGGCAATATACAAATAGGTTCTTCTTATTTTAAATTAATTACTAAATAAATGCCACAAAATTGGTATTTATGAATTATGCAAAAATAAACCATGATTTCTTTACTCACTCTTATAGGAGACAGAAGATTAAAAGCTTATATGTCTATGATCTGCTTTTGTTTTTTATTTTTTTTTTGAGATGGAGTCTTGCTCTGTCACCCAGGCTGGAGTGCAGTGGTATGATCTCAGCTCACTGCAACCTCCTTCTCTTGGGTTCAAGCGATTCTTGTGCCTCAGCCTCTCAAGGAGCTGGGATTACAGGCACACAACACCATGCCCAGCTTTTTGTGTTTTTGGTAGAGACAGGGTTTCACCGTTTTGACCGGCCTGGTCTCGAACTCCTGACCTCAGGTGATCCACTCACTTCCCGAAGTGCTGGAATTACAGACCTGAGCCACTGTGCCTGGCCTCATTTTCTTTTTGTCCCAGTTTTGACTCAGCAAGTTATGATCCACTGCAAACTACTAAAATTTACATTTTCTTTTCCTTAAATGAGTCTTAACATTTTATGGCTTATAACTGTCCAATTATTCTAACATTTTATTTTTCATCTAGAAGAAACAAAATCATTTTTTTCCTTAAAAAAAAAAAAACAAAACAAAACTAGAAATAGTGACTGCCATCCTGCTGTAACAGTTGGCTGATGTCTGGTCAACTTTTGCATTATCCTGCAGGTATCCTTGTGGTTGATCTCCATGCACACTCAAACACCCCAGCTCTCCAACACAATTACACTCTCTTCCATGTGGTTGGGCTTATACTGAGGAAAGGGGAAGCCATAGAACTTCAATAGGGGATTCCTGGGATAATGACAGCCTAGTAGAAATAAATATATCAAATAGTTTTGCTGGTCTCATGAGAAGTATGAAAATAGATAAAATATCAAAGCAACATCATAAGTCCCAAAGGTTATGAAAAATTATTTCATGGCTGGTAGTGCAAAAAGAAATATTGAGAGAGAAAATTCTAAAAGAATATACATCTTACCCACATTACATCTGTACTGACCAGTGTTTGAGAATCAGTTTTCTCTAGCACAACTGTTGTGTGAAGGCTTAAGACAATTTCTGCAGGAATCAGATTCCAAGTAAATTCAGCCATGCTAAATGCCGTTTCAGCCAGCAACACCAGATAAACATTTGCGTTAGAAAGATGTCAATACCCATCAACCACCATATATACTATTCAGCATTGACTTAGCCAAGTCTCCAAGCCCCCATCCATATCACTTGTTATAACCTTAATTTTAATTTTGCCATGTTTTCCGTTCCAATCTATCTAATGTTAGACTTTTAAAGAAATATTTACCCAGGAAAGTTTAATTACAGTATACTAGAAAAGATGCTCTTACCTGATAATAAGGAGAACTAGATTTTTTCCTTCATTTTGACACAGCAGCCGTCACTTTGGAGCAAATCACAACCTTGTAAAGTTTCAGCTTTCTGATCTGTAAAATATGTGGACTGAAATTATAACTCTACCATTCTGTTATGATAGATATCTGAGAGAGTTCCCTTCCATAGCAATTTCATCATGAGAGCCGTAGCCCTATAAAGCCAAGAAGGAATGAAAAGAGGCTAAGACAAAAAATAGTGAATTAAAATGTAAAGGATACCTTCTACCCCCCCAAAAGAAGTTACAGTTTCCTTGTTACCTGGGCATGCTCTTATGGGTTTTCTCAGTAGCTTAGGAGCATATCCTTGACTTTTCAATATTTTAACTTTGTAGTCTTCTTTAAACATTATCCCCTGAAGATTATAGGCTTATAGTGCGAATGACAATGTCTTTGAAAGATCAAAAAAAGGTAATTATTGAGGTATTGTTATTTGAGGTGCCAATTCCTAATTTCAAATTAAATGAGCATCAAGAGAAAACAGTTACTCCTGAAATATTGTGCTGTCATTTGACTTTGGTTTTTTTCTTGTTTTAAATTCTTTATCTCGGGAAGCATATTGTCTATGTTTGTGTCAGGGTTGCCCTCATTATGCCCAACCACTTTTCAACTACACTTGGCTGAGGCTTACTCTAGAATAACACAGTTCTAAAGTTATCTGTTTGCATATGGTTGATTCAAGAGGGATTCAAAGGATAAATTTATTGTGTTTCTATGAAAGACAACCCTTTTCCCCCTAAGCCTAAATATATATATATTTTTTTCTAAATGTACCCTCAAAATCAGTGTCTTTCTCAATCTAATATTATATTGGAAGAGGATGCACTGTTTAGACACATAGTTATGTACTACTGACTGTTGCTATAAAAATGAAGTTTAATCTGCACAATTTCCATTGCTTTTCCTTTGAAATCTGGTGTTTATTGCAACAGAACTTCAGATTTTGCAATATGATAGTCTGAAAGGCCAACACAGGCAGCTTTTTGGAAACAAGAGACCTGGTACTTCTAACAACCAAAAAGCTAGCCAAACACTAGGAACAAGAGAAAGACACATAGGTAGGTTCTGCTGATTTCCCAGGCCTCTTTAAATTCTTTTACAGAGGACTTCTTTTGACAAATTATTGACGCTATTTTGTTCTTATTGTTTATCTGTGTTTCTGCTAACCATACTCTCCTGGGAGAGACTTTGGCCATCTGGATGTGGTTTTTGTTTCTGTGACAAAGGAATTTTGTGTCCTTGATGTGTCCCTGGTATAAATAAGCATTTAATAAGGTGAGCATGGATCAAGATGCTATATGTTTTCAGGTCAGTTTAGGAAAACTACTATGAGTTATTTAGTGCATACAATTAAGCGTGAAAAATGTATTTATTAAAAAATGTTTGTGGGACATTTCAGAATAACTTTATAGTTAGTTTGGGACAATCACATTACCCTCTGCACATAACATGGTCATCTGTGGGTTAAAAAGGCAATTAAATTCAAATTTATACACTATATGCTGGTGTAAATTTTATTTTTAAGAGATCTTGATAAGCTTGTTTCATTATTGAAAAAACTATGAATTTAAGCTGAAATTTGCAGCAAACCATACCAAAAGACAAGCTAAAGGATAAGTCAACTCAAGGAATAATGTTTGGAGTGCATATAATTTTTCTATTTTTCACTTTTTACTCCACTGACAATGTCTATGCCATAACTACTTCCAAAATATTAGTAAATGTCTTATCTGGCCAGTAAGTTTTGTTTTTGTTTTGTTTTTCTTCTGAATTTTAAAATTGAACAGCCAGTGAGGTAGAGTCTTGTAAATTAAATCAAATTATCCATTTTAGTGTTGATACTAAAAAGTATCATTTTACTTATTTTATACATAAATAAAGACAAAAATCGTAGTTCAATATTGGGTATAATTTTTGTTTAGGTACTTATTTCCATATGCCTGTTCTTAGGAGCCTGGTCCCTCTTAGGTTATGATGAAGTTCTGTCTCTCCAAGGTCTATACATGAAATAGTTGTACTTTCTGGAAACTACACATTTGGTGACAATGGTCACCAGTTTTCTCTGTCATTAGAATTTTCATTTTCTTACCTGGAGTAGCAAGATATTATTGTTGTCCTTAACTTTTTTGAGCTGTAATAAATTTTTTCACTACTTGGTCTTTAAGACTACTTGTTCTTAAAAAGCATGGAGATAGCTAGCTTTAAAGCTAACTTGTGTCTTTGCCATAGTCTGTGAATTATAGTCTCTATTTTAAGGATCACCATCTAAAGCCCCCCTCCTTTTTTTTTAAAGCCCCCTTTTAAAATTTCACCATTGTAACTAGGAAAGTACTGATAAATCAGTTTTGTTCATACAGAATATTATTTAAATGATTTTTATTACAATGTGGAGATATTCTGGATTGAATAATAGTATGTAAAATGTAATGAGTATTTAGTGAAAATCTCTATAGAATTGTTATATTATCAGTGTTCTGCATAGTCAGAGAGTTTGTTTATATTTCTGTATTTCTCACTCTGAGACATCATAAATATTTCAATCTTGAAATGTTCAGTCTTTGTTAGCATAGCATCAGACCTTTGAGATCGGTATGAAAACAAGGCACCCTACACCTAAAGGGGACTCTGGTCTAATAATGTGTTTGATCACTTAGTTTGGATAAATAGTCTGGTTATAGTTCATGCTAGAAAAAGCTTGGAAAATGAGGGCAGAAGCTATAATTAGGTTTTACTTGGATGCCATGCATTGTGCAATTATTAAAAAATGAGCTAGGTAAAGGATATTATATTCCTGGTTTTATATTCTAAATATCAACAGTAGGCATTTATCATCAGGCCTTTTAAAAGCCTCTGCTTTTAAAACAGACATGGTGATAGATGACTTAAGCTCAGATAACAGCAGACCCTAAAAGCAAGTTAAACCACAAGGAATTACTTCCTTTTAGTTTAAGAAAACTTGGGCCTCTTAACAAATCGGTAGGTAATATATTATAATGATTTTGTATTAATATATTCTTTCTACCACTTCATCTGGTTGCATTATCCATACACTAAGCAATAAATAGGTTTCTGTAAAGATAGGTTGCTCAATAGTATCTTATTAATGGAGAATGAGCCAACTCTTCAGTAATTTGGTATGTCTATTAGAGATTGCTCACAAATAAATATAACCTTGACCAGATACGTTGCACATAAGCAGTACAATTTATGGCAAGAAAATGAAAATGGGCCCATTCTAAAGTTAGGCTTTTTGTTACTCATAACCTGACACTGTGAACACTTGTTCTTTAGTAAATTTGGCTACAAATAATCAGAGTGATTATTATATAACAGAAGATTCTCTGTCTGATACTCTCATACTTTCCTTTCCACACAAGAAGCATGAGGAAATTCTACGTGGTAAAAACAGCAGCAACAACAAAAATCTTAAAGTCAACAAACAAAGAAAATACATATCTGAATGTAGGAATGCCAAACTTTTAAAAACAGTAAAACACATATTATTGTATTTCAGAAGGCTGTATTATATGTGCATATCAACATCAACATGTCCAGAGTAGCTGCACAGAGTTACATATTTTAGTCTTTATAAGTTCCCCTCCTCACCTGTCTGAGTAGGCACTTTGTGTCTAGGAAGTTCTGTGTCAACAGTTTTCTCTCTGTCTGGAATGCATCAGGACAGGAGTGATTGGTGTGGAGGTAGAGAGTTGTGCTAACAGTGAAGTTATGTGAAAGTAGGATGGAGGTTAGCAAGTAGTTAAAGTCCAGAAAGGCAAAGGATTATTTCAGTAAGGTATTGAGGAAAGAACCTTTCCATTTTACGGGCCTGAGCAAGCAGGAAATCAACTCTATAAACTTTGTAAATATGAAAAAATTCTCAATACCATTTGTCATATAAAAAATACAAATTAAAACTATACTATTATACTGCTTACACCTAGAAGTTTGGCAAAGATCTAGTCTTAATTTTTCATTGTGTCAATGAAGATGTAACAACAACAAACCCCAAGCAGTTGCGCATATTATTTGTGAAGGTTTACATTGGCATAATTCCTTAAAAGAGTAATTTGTCAGATTCTACCAAAATTATAAAGGTGCATACTTTTTGACCTAGCAATTCCACTTCTAATACTTTATGTCATGCCTAAGTGTGTTAATAGGCAAAGCAGTAAGAATATCCAGGTATTCAGTGAGCAACTGTTTTGCAAGGGTTAGAAAACTGAACATAACGTAAAGCCCCTTCACAGAGAATAGAGCAAATACCTTTTACATATTCAGTCTTATAAAAAAGAATAAGAGAAATTTCGATATATTGATATATAAAGAACTCCCAGATTTGCTACTATATAATAATATAGTTCAGTGTAAATACAGATAGTATCTTATCATTTGTGTAGAAACTGGAAAATTAAAATAGTAAGATTATTCTGAATTTTAAAACATTTGAATGTATTAACTATTCAAATAATCAAATGAAATTTCAAGAAAAAAGTGAATGTTAAATATTACCATTCTTTAAAATATGTCAGCTTTTCTTCTTTTGAGAACCCAAATTCTCTTTGTTCTGTCTTCCTCTTCCAAACCCACAGTCTCTACTTTCTGAGAGTGAGTGGGGATAAGAGATGAGACATGACTCAACATTTCTTTCACCTTCTTATGATAAAGAATTTAACTTTAAACTAACAATACTGATTGGCCTCTGGGCCTATCTTTGTACATCAACATAACATTTATTAAGGTGATTTTTTAAGCTACACATAAATATTGCTCTTTTTTTTCTTCCTAAGCAATACTTTTTGAGAAAGGTTTAAACATTTATTGTTATTCTTAATTAGGGCTAAATAAAAAGCTTTGGTTAAAAAAAAAGTTTTCCATCCCATTTAACAAAGGACCATTAAAAAATGATACTCTTGCATTAGTTTAAGATCTGGATACTATGACGTGTATTAGTAATCATGAAATACTTTTAGGCTAAGTTTTGAAAGTATTTTCTCTAACTGCACCCAATCTGTTAATCTTTTCTTAATTAACATCAGCTTTTCTTATCAGGTAAGCCTACATTAGTATTGCCTTTCAATAGCCACCATTGAGACCAGGTGTTGAATTTCTTATCTTCTCCATTGATGCTTCTGCCTAAAGTCTGCGAGGAGTATGAGGGAAAGGAGTGTGGATATTTACAGCATAGCTTTCATTCACATTTTAAAGAACTGAAATCTTTATTGTCACTCAGGGATGGAAAGAAGTCTGACTCAAACTAGAAAACAGAATGGAGGTAGCTGGTGTACATAGTGGAACTGTCTGAAGCAGAGAAGCATAATGGGATTCTGAGCAACCAGTTAAAGAAACCATTATTAGTTTCAAATGTTATTAATGCCCAGGATATCTTCCTACATAAATACAAAAGAAATCTCCACACTTCAAAGCTAAATACAAATCATTGTTATTAGACACCTTAATTGTCACGAGATAAGCTGAACTATATATTATAAAACAATGAACATATTAGCTGGTATATCTGAAAGCTTTTGTTAAGCCCTAATGTGATCTACAAGTGCTAATTATGTTTTTATCCTAGTAATTAAAATCGTTGTTACTACAGGCATTAGTTTAGTAACATTTATTTAGCTTTTCCTTTGTATTAGTGCCCTGTTCTAGGAGGTAGGGGTAATAAGGTAGAAAGAGTCCCTTAATAAGCTCATAAAACTCTCACATGCATATTCATATGGATACAAACACACACACTTGGAGAAAGTTTTGAGCCATGTTTTGAAGAAGGGTTGACATTAAAAGAAAAAGAAAAGGAAAACAGATAATCCAGAAAACTAGATGCCAACTTCACTAATGGGCAAAAAAATGTAAAAAGCTACGGAACTTTGAACTTGGCTGATGAGAAAATATCAAAATAATAGTTCATAATAGTTCTATGAGACATCAATCTAGTCGTCTTTTTAAAAATTCTAGAAGATAACATTGAAAAATCTCTTCCAGACATTGGCTTAGACAAAGATGTCATGACCAAGAACCCAAAAGCAAATGCAACAGAAACAAAGATAAGTAGATGGGACTTAATTAAACTAAAAAGCTTCTCCATGGCAAAAGAAATAATCAGCAGAGTTAACAGACCAGCAGAATGGGAGAAAATCGTCGCAATCTAAACATCTGACTAAGGACTAATCTATCCAGAATCTACAAAGAACTCAAACAAATTAGCAAGAAAAATCAGTGCCATCAAAAAGTGGACTAAGGACATCAATACACAATTCTCAAAAGAAGATATACAAATGGCCTACAAACGTATG
The DNA here is from genome assembly GCF_009761245.1 of Sapajus apella. Taxonomy (NCBI): domain Eukaryota; kingdom Metazoa; phylum Chordata; class Mammalia; order Primates; family Cebidae; genus Sapajus; species Sapajus apella. Next base: position 26,982,770 of record NW_022436948.1, read on the forward strand.
AAAACGTGCTCAACATCACTATTGATCAAGAAAATGCAAATCAAAACTACATTGCAATACCACACTCCTGCAAAAATGGCCATAATTAAAAAAAAAAAATAGATGTTAGTGTGCCTGTGGTGAAAAAGGAACACTTTTACACTGTTGGGAATGTAAACTAGTATAATACAACCACTATGGAAAACAATGGAGATTCCTTAAAGAACTGAAAGTAGATCTACCATTTGATCCAGCAATCTCACTATTAGGTATCTACCTAGAGGAAAAGAAGTTATTATACAAGGAAGATACTTGGACATACATGTTTATAGCAGCACAATTTGTAATTGCAAAACTATGAAACAAGACCAAATGGGCTCACTCTGTCACCCAGGCTAGAGTGCATTGGCATGATCCCAGTTCAGGTTCACTGCAACCTCAACTTCCCTGGTTCAGGCAATCCTCCCACTTTACCTTCCCAAGTAGCTGAGATTACAGGCATGAACCACCACTCCCAGCTAGTTTTTTGTTTTTTAGTAGAGACAGGGTTTGTCATGTTACCCAGGAAGGTCTCAAATTCCTAAACTCAAGCATTCTGCCTGCCTCAATCCCAAAGTGCTGGGATTACAGGCATGAGCCACAGCACCAAGCCCTTAAGTCTTTCTAAGAATCATTTATTTTCAGTGATATTTGTTTACAGTTTATTTCACAAAGGCTATTTATATTTTTCCCTTTCCTTGACTTATGGTACATTTCTGCTCTTTATTACCCTATTTAATTTTAAGTATTCTAAGTTTTCATTGTAAGCCATATGAAAGTATATCACATTATACACTTTCTTATCCTCTCTTTATATTGAAAAACCAATAATGAGAATACTTCTATATTTGAAAAGTTTGTTTTTTATGCTCTAGTGGCATCAGGATTTGTTGTTTGAAGAAAAGCCATTTTTTACACAAATATATGTTTAAAAATTAATATTTTTATAATATATCATTTGCTAACAGAACCCTTATTTTCAAAATAGCCCACTATTGTGAAATCGTATTCAAAATTTCTTTAAGAATAAAAAGAACAAGAAAATCCAGGGATGTGAGAGGAATAGAGAACCAACAGAGAAACAATGAGCAATTACACAGAACGAACAAAAACTACACAGAAGGGACGCTTATACCTATTTAGTTCTGTGCATGATACATAGCTGCACAGCTTTCCTTTAAAATCATTCCTACAATTTATGAATTTGCTAGGATTTCATGATCCAAACTAAAAAGACGGGTTGAATTTTTCTGCACTAAGACTATGAAAAACATATTTTTGTTTGTAACCATTACAATTATTTGTAGTCTGGTGATTTTGCCAAATTTATGTGTTTTGAACAAAATTGCTCCTTTATGTTTACTGCATATCAAGTTTAATCTGTTTATTTTCCCTCCTCCCTGCACTTTCCAAGGCTGGTCTTGCTGCAGAGGTTTCACTTCAGTATCTTTTCAGAATGTAGCCCTAGACTTGAATTTTCTCCTATTTAGCAGAATCTTTTTATACAGATTTGTTTTAGTCCTCAGATTTAATTATGACTGCATTTTCAAGTTAGGCCCATATTTGAAACCATGTAGGCAGACTTTGTAAAATGAGTGAATTTCCACTGGGTTCTGTTGTTAAGTACACGTACTACCACATAGCAGAAAATCAGGCTAATTGTAAATGGGCAACCTACTTAATTGTTTAATCAAAAAGCGTACAGATTACATTTTCACTACAGCTTGATCATTTGTCTTAAAATATTTAGGAGGAGACCAGAAAAGGAAAGGACAGCTAAGGGTTTTGTGAAAAGCAGTTTTATTTGCTTCTTTGTTTGCAAAAGTAATTACTGCCCCTATTCGATAATAGACATTAACAATTTTTTTCCCATGGTTAAAGCGTTTTGCTTTAAAACATCTTTCTTCCTGGATCTTACTGATAAACACCACAATTTCTTGTATTTAAGAGTAGGTATTTTTTTTTTAACATTTCATTCAATTGAATGTTGTTAAATGGTTATTAGAACTCCTTTAAATGTGATTTTCAAAGATACTATTTTTTTCTAAGAATACATTTTATCATGTCTGAAATCTGTTTTATCTCTAAATTTCTAATTATTTTTAATGGGAAATAATTTATAAAATTTAGCTATATATATATCTACATTTTAAAAAATAGATAAATATAATAAAGATACACTTACACATGGGTTCAAATCTTTGGTTTTCTATTAACTATTTTTATAAACTTTGTATGAATTATTTTATATTTTCTAGTATTGGTTTCATCTACAGTAATACGGGTACTAGAATGACATTATAAAGCAGTTGTAAAAATACCTAGTTTAAGAACTTCTTTTAGGGATTGCAGTAAAGAATATTCTCAGCAATGATTAGCTTTTTACTCCATTTCTTTTAATTATGGTTATTCCAGGTTATTTCATCTGATATGAATATTCTGTGCTCCTCACATGTTCCTCAGTGGTAGCATGTAGCACTGGGTAGAGTCAGTCTTGTAAGAGCTAATTGTAATTGATTCCATTGTACTAAATAATGTCAAACTGTGCTTACAGTAATCTGTCTAAAATGCCTCCCAAACTGAAATTGACATTTGTGAATAGTTCCAGACTTAGCATCACAAAAAGGTTGAGCTCTACAAACTCCCTGAAGACCCTTAGAACATCTGAATCTAAATGCTTCATGTAAGTACCAGAGAAATTCTTCCACAGAATAGATGAGTAGAGAGCATTGACTTCTTTACAGATTTAAGATTTTTCCAAATCAAGTATAAGGAAGATAAGACAAGGAAAAGACCAAAGAATTTCAATGCCCTACTTTGTATTTAACAGAGGAAGAGAGTGAAAGTACAGAAACCATGTGATTAAAAGCAGTTTAATAATTTATCAAGTATTTTCACACATTATTTCCTTTGAACCTCAGAGAACTGCCAGATAGATAGTCAACCAGTAGGTATCTATATCTTCCTCTACATATGAAGTAGGTCTCAGAATGGCTTAATGATTTATTGAATATTACTCACGGATAAGGCTATTATTCCATGCGTCCTTATACAATTTAGAAATTTTTATTATAACTTTTTTTTTTTTAATCAAGTTTCTGTTCCCATACTCTGTCACTTTTTGGCTCTCAATTGTTTCTTATTGGCACTTTCCTGAGGGATTTAAAAAAATGTTCTAACTTTTCTATTTCCTTATTAAAAAGACATTTCCATAACTTTACTGAAGAGATAGTTTCACTCACTGTAAAAATATTACAGTGAGTAAAAGAGCTCGGTTGGCTAATATCAACATTAGCTAGTGTTCAATCGTATATTTACTGGAGATCTGTACATTTAAAAGATATTTTCTATTGAGTTAACCTGTTGACCAAGTATTTGGTATTTAAAAAAAAACAAAAAACAAAACAAACTTGAGGTGACATCAGTAAAATGATGGGCTAGAAAGTAGCAGACACTCCTTCCCTCACAGAGACACTATGTTAATCTTAATATATCAACCAGAATTCTTTTGTGAGGAGTCTAGACAGCAGTTGAAAATCTGCAATACACAGACCATTATAAAACTAAGAATGGGTCCCAACAAAAGGACAAGAAAGATTTATTATATTTGGTGCACAGTTTGTGCCTGTGCCCCTTCTCTCATGTAGCATAGTAGGAAGCAACCAGGAAAAGATCTCCCATACTAGGGTTATACCCTCAGGTCAGAAATAAATGATTAGACCTTGTACTCAATGTTCTGGCTTTTCTGGAGGATGCCAAAGAGACAGATTTCTATCTTGCATGACTTGGAGCCCTGACAGGACCAGTGTCAGAGTTTGGAAGCTGCTGAAAACAGAGATGAGCAGCACATTAGAGTTGCAATTCTGCAGACAGATGCCAGGAAGAGCAATATATTGGAAAAAATGTAAGAGGTCATAGCACTCCTTGTTGGGCCAATTGGAGTAGGCCTTCCACTGCTGAAGGCCACGATGCAAAGACTGAGTGAGTTGATCAGTTTTTTCAGATGTTCAAATCTCATAAAAAAAATTATGAATCTTTCAAAGAAACAAAGAAACATAGCCAAGTCAAAGGAACAAAATAAAACTCCAGAAACTCACCCTAAGAAGACAGATAATTATGAGCTTCCAGACAAAAAGTTTAAGATAACTCATGAAGATGCTTAAATTAAAAAGAACATAGATAGATACTAATTTTATTTAACTGAAATGAAAACAAAATGAGAATATCTTGTATCAAGAAACCAACACATGAAAAAAACGAGAATATCAACAAAGAAATAGAAACTACAAAAAGAATCCAAAAATTCTGGAGCTAAATATACAGTAATTAAATGAAAAATTCGTCAGAGTTTTCAACAGCAGAAAAAAAATAAGTGCATTTCAAGACAGGTTATTTGAAATCATTGAATCAGAGGAGCAAAAAGGAAGAATAATGAAGAAAAGTGAAGAGAACTCAAGGGACTCATGGTTATGGACACTATCAAGCAGATCAATATATGCATTATGGAAATCCCAGAAAGCAACGAGAAAGAAGCCGATGGTTTATTTGAAGGAACAATATGAAAACTACAAATATCAGGAAAGAAACGAACATACAGATTAAAGAAGTTCAAACATAAATTCAAAGAGAACCACAACAAGACACATAAACTACCTAAAGTCAACAACAAAGAGAATCATAGCAGCAGCAAGAGAAAATGATGCATCACATACCAGGGAGTTTCCATAAGATTAATGGCAGGTTTTTCAGCAGAAACTTTGCAAGCCAGGAGGAAGATAAAAATATATTTAAAGTGCTGATGAAGAAAAAAAGTCAACCAAGACGATGTATCTAGAAAACTGTTCTACAATGAAGAAGAAATTAAGATTTTAAACAAAAGTTGAGAAATTTAATTATCATTAGCTCTGTTTTACAAGAAATGCCAAAGGGAGTCAGTCCTTCAAGTTAAAATAAAAGTATGATAGATAGCAACATGAAATCATATGAAAATATAAAATTGCCTGGTAAAGGTAAATACATGGGCAAGGAGGATCCAAGACGGCTGAATAGGAACAGCTCTGGAATGCAGTTCCCAGTGAGAACAGCACAGAGGGTGAGTGCTCACTGCATTTCCAAACAAGTTTTCACTGCCCACAGACCAAGAGATTCCTGGGCTGAAAAACACCATGAGTTTTCAGCACAGTGGTTTCAGCTGGTGCTGGTTTGGTGCACAGAAGCTCACACTAGTCTGGTAAGCTATTTTGAATGGTGCCTGGAATAAATACCTGGGAGACAGAGCCATCCATTCAACTGAAAGGGAGGGGGCTGAGACAGGGAGCCAGGTGACCTGGGTCAGCGGGTGCCACCCCCACAAAACAAGCAATCTGAGACACTCTAGATTGAGAGTTTTGCAGCAAGCACAGTTGGACCTAGGATGGTCCAGCTCAGTGAGGGGAAGGGTGTCCCCCACTACTGAGGCAGTCCGCCATGACTGAGGCAGTTCACACAGCAGCTGAGCAGAGCCTGCAGCAGCTCAGCAATACCTCTGCTAGCAGACTGTGACTAGACTACTCTGTGTGGGGCAGGGCATCTATGAAAAAAGGCAGCAGCATGACAGGAACTTATAAATATAGCCAACCTTCCTAGGATAGAGCACCTGGGAAAAGAGGTGGTTATGAGTTCAGCTGCAGCAGGCTAGAAGGTACCTGCTCAGCAGCTCTGCATGGAACAACGGAGCTCCCAGCACAGCACTTGAGCTCCTATAAGGGACAGACTGTCTCTACAAGAAACTCCCTGACCCCTGTATACCCAAAGAGACACCTCATAAAGTAAATCTCAGGCCAACATCTGGCAGGTACCCTTCTGGGATGAAGATAGCAGAGGAAGAAACCAGTGGCAACCCTTGCTGTTCTGCTGACCCTGCAGGTGATCGCCAGGTGAGCGGGGTCTGGAGGGGACCTCCAGTGGTCCTGCAGCAGAAGGGCCTGACTGTTAGAAGGAAAACTAAGAAGCAGAAAGAAATAGCTTCAACATCAACACAAGGGATGTCCACTCAAAGACCCCATCCGAAAGTCACCAACTACAAAGACCACAGGTAGATAAAGCCACTAAGTTGGGAAGAAACCAGTGCAAAAAGGATGAAAACACTGAAAGCCAGAATGCCTCTCCTCCTCCAAGGGATCACAACTCCTCATTAGCTAGGGCTCAAAGATGGATGGATAATGAATCTGATGAATTGACAGAAACAGGTTTCAGAAGGTGGGTAATAACAAACTTCTCAGAGCTAAAAGAACATTGTACTAACCCAATCCAAAGAAACTAAGAACCTAGAAAAAAGGTTAGATGAGATGCTAACTAGAATAAACAGCTTAGAGAAGAACATAAGTGACTTGATGGAGCTGAAAAACACAGCAAGAGAACTTTGCAAAGCATACACAAGTTTATATAGCCGAATCGACTAAGCAGAAGAAAGGATATCAGAGATTGAAGATCAACTCAGTGAAATAAGTTGATTTCAGCAAAAGAAACAATCATTAGAGTGAACTGGCAACCAACAGAATAGGAAAAACTTTTGCAATATACCCATCTGACAAAGGGCTAATATCCAGAATCTACAAAGAGCTAATACAGATTTACAAGGAAAAAACAAAAATACCCATCCAAAAGGTGGGTGAAAGGTATGAACAGACACTTTTCAAAAGAAGACATATATGAGGCCAACAAACATATGAAAAAATGCTTGCTCATCATCACTGATTATTAGAGAAATGCAAATCAAAACCACATTGAGATACCACCTCATGCCAGTTAAAATGGCCATCATTAAAAAATCTGGAGACAACATGCTGGAGAGGATGTGGAGAAATAGGAACACTTTTACACTGTTGGTGGGAGTGTAAACTAGTTCAACCATTGTGGAAGACAGTGTAGCACTTCATCAAGATCTAGAAATAGAAATTCCATTTGACCCAGCAATCCCATTACTGGGTATATACACAAAGGATTATAAATCATTCTATTATAAAGACACATGCACATGTATGTTCGTAGCAGCACTGTTTACCATAGCAAAGACTTGGAACCAACTCAGATGCGGAGAGATGATAGACTGGACAAGGAAAATGTGGCAGATATACACCATGGAATAGTATGCAGCCATAAAAAATGATGAGTTCATGTCCTTTGTAGGGACATGAATGAGTCTGGAAACCATCATTCTCAGCAAACTGACACAAGAACAGAAAATCAAACACTACATGTTCTCACTCATAGGTGGGTGTTGAACAATGAGAACACATGGGCACAGGGAGGGGAGCATCACACACTGGGGTCTGTTGGAGGGGACCAAGGGAGGGACAGCAGGGGGAAGCTGGGGAGGTTGGGGGGGATAACATGGGGAGAAATGCCAGATGTAGGTGATGGGGGGATGAAGGCTGCAAACCACATTGCCATGTGTCTACCTATGCAAAAATCCCGCATGATTTGCACATGTACCCCAGAAGCTAAAGTACAATTAAAAAAAAAAAAAAGAAAAAAAACACATGGATAAATATGTTAACCTATACTATTGTAAATTTGGTGCATAGATTTGAATGTACAAAACATTTTTTAAAATTTACACATATATTAATGAGTAAACAACATATAAAGACATAAATTGTGACATCAATAACATAAAGCGAGGGTTAGACCATAATGGGGTAGAGTTGTTTTACATGATTGAAGATAGGATGTTTTTGGCTTAAAATAGAATGCTCTAAGTTTGAGATATTTATGTAATTGTGGGTATTGACTTTCAAAAGTGCAAGTTATAAAGCTCTGAAAATCTGTTTAACAAAAATGTGAATATGCTCAGCACATTTGTCCAGACTGGTGACAGAATGAGACCCTGTCTCAGTAGGAAAAAAAAAAGTTTAGATGTTAAATTTTATGTTATGTATTTTTTAAGCATAAAAAAAAAAACCTAAAACAAAACAAAAATACTTGACTTCCTTGTGTTCTGTGTGCAAACTTTTAACTCTATTATTTTCATTATAAAAAAGTTATTTCATTCAGCTATCTAAAAATAGTAGGTTCATAATATAAATTATATTTTGTAACAAAGAATAAAAATATGGGATAATTTGGAATAATTAAGGAAGTACAGATACTTTTAATTTGGTCATATATCTTCATATGATTACATCTAATAAGATAATTCTTCAGGACATGACATGCATGTAGATAGGTGTGGACTAGCTCCTCTGTTTCTGGGCATATATGAGTATTTGGCTGCAAAGTAAATATCTTCTTATTTTCTCTTTTTTATTAGTTATACCTTAGTGCCAAGAATAACTGACTATGTCTGAGAGCTCAATATTTATAACTTATTTTTATGTATGTAAACATTAAAGAGATACTTGAAAAATATTACAAAACAAAATAAAATAAGTAACACTTGTGTGGCCAAAGAGGAGCTGGAAATTTTTACTTTTTCATCTTGGCATTTTTTTTTTGGTACAGGTGTTAAAGATTATTGCCTGTCTGAATTTATATAAAAGCTTCTTAATTCATTTTCTATCAGTTTGTGAAGTCATGTACTCTTCCACTCTCCATTTCATCTTCTGAGTTGCTGCCAAGCATTAGCAAAGTATACCTGAAAAATGAATTCTGCAGCAATCTCTGCTTTTTATATGTTCCAGGAATTACCCGGAATATAAGTTTTTCTTATACTGGCATGTGTGACTTTCAGAAAAATTCTGCCTTTTCCTTGCGTCCTTAAAATGTGTACTTTTACATTACATAGAAAATGAATTTCAACTGCCACTTAAATGAACACTCCCCAATTTCTGGGTACATATGATGAAGATTTATAATGCCAGATACAAATGTTATTGTTAGAAAATAAGAGAGAATTTTAGGTTTTAATGGCATAATTTAATACATGTGCTTTAGTAGTCTATTCATTTTTAACTATAAGATCTTTATCACTCTGCCTGAATCCATTTTCTGTGATTTAAAATTTATATGATTTCCCAGCTAGACATTATGAATTTTCTTTTATTATCTAATGGCCTAAAGAAGTGAATGTGAAAAAAAATACACATCCAACCAGTATCTTGTAATTGGTTATAGGGAAGAGAATTGGAGTTCACTGAATGTTTGCTACATGAAAGACTTCTTATTCAAATTTTACTTGCTTAAATCACAGAAAAATCTCTATAAGGTTTATCATCCCTCAAAAGGAAATGTCAATCAAAGAGGTTACATATCGAATAGTGGCCAGATATATCCTTGGAGTCAAGGTTTTTCTGACTGATTTTGAATTCCAAGAAAATAATTGTCTCACCTAGCAATCCTAATGTAGAATTTTTACATCTTATAATAGTAGCTGAAACTTCCTCTCCCTTTACTTACCTTCCCTTCCTCCCTCCCTCCCTACTTCCCTCCTTTTCTTCCTTCCTTCCTTTCTTTCTTCTTTATTTTGGCCTCCAGAGAAACCAGCTAAATGTTTCTTATTGCCTAATTTGTGGTTGTTTTTCAAAATTTATATGGTTTCTACTATGGCTTTATTCTTCATCTGCCTCAGGCTGCCATGCTACTTTTGATAAAATTTCTATGCCTAGACCTTCACGTTGTTTAAGACTGGAGCAATAACAGAATTCAGATGTGGGTAACAACTGGAAGGACACCTAACCCACCTTTATTCTTATGCTTAGGCCTGTTAGTAATGCAACACGAAGGCACAGCAAGGGAGTTTGAAGTTGGAATATGGGTTCAAAAAGTGATGTTCGGAGACACTAGCAACTTATTTAGCTGTCCACAAAGAGAACATGAAGACCAGAGAAGTTAGGCTGTCTCTTTCCATGATAGAGCTTCAAAAGTCATATATTTTGATCAGATGTTTCCTTTGTTATTTCACATGGGTCAGAGGACATGTAGCCATCCTCCACACAGCACCTTGTATAATTTTCAAGATTCAGTATACTTCCTTACATTTTAGAAAAGTGACTATATTTTCCTCGCATGCTATCTTGGCTTAACATTAAACCCAGTGTATATGAGTCCAAATCATATATATTTCAGGCATTTTCCAGCTAGTTGCTCCAGAATACTCTATAGCGATTTAACCAGGTTATTGTTTTAATAGAGCAAGTGTTCTCAATTTAAACTGGGTAATATCCTGGTATTGTCTTTGTAAGAGTCAATGAAACAGCCCTGACCATTACTCTAGAAACTTGGATGTTTACTAAGAACACAATAAAATCAAATCTACTCCAAGATTTATACATTTGCCTTACATGTTTTACTTCTGCTATAATTCTCAATAAATAGATAATGATCTTATCTTTCATTATACATTTTAAATAAATTATTATACAAGCAATATATGCTAATGGAAAAAATCAACACACACACACACACACACACCCCTCCAATTTATAGTCCAATTTGAATTTGAGTATCATCCATGAATTTCAATTCCATCCAACATGGATCTTTCTCTTTTACTTTTTCTTCTGTCCTTCAGGGCAGTCTACAAATACAATATTAAATCTTTTCTTTATAATCTGTTCCAGAAATACACAATATAATTAAATTACTCTCTGATCTAATATATCCAGAGTCTTCTATGAATTGTTCTTTGTATTGCTCACCTATAATCTTTTGAAATGATCTCTAGCTTCTTAATTTTTAAGACATCCTCCCTTGGGAAAACTACTTCTCCCAATTTGGATTTTCTGCTCTGTATTTTCCAGTCACTCATAGGTTTGCCATGTCTCATATCTCCTGGGCTAATCAACAAGGCCTATGAAATGGAATCCTTCCCAAGATAGGTTCTTCAAGCTTACTCCACTGTTCCAAGCTCAATTCATATAAACTTTGCAGTTGATCCCTTCCCAAGATCAGGCAGTGTTAGAATAAGAGTAACGCACAATGGCCTCAATTACTTCTTTTATAACTTGGACCTGCATTAGAAGAGAGAGAAAAATGAGAAGCATCATGTCAGCTTGTATATTAAGTTCTTACCTTGGGCCAGCCATTCCTCAATTCTCACAAGAATAAGCATGCTGCAGTAGAAAATATTAAACCTGATCTTTTAGAGGAAAAGTCCCTTTAGGGCATAGATATTTTATAAAAGTAAATATATTTTCAAGAACATCATATATGGTATGTTAATATACAGCATATTTTATAAATCGTAAATATTTATACGTATTATATAAGACAGTCTTGATAATGGGTATAGAAAATCAGGAAAGGGACCAGGATATTCTTCACAGCCATGAGTTCCCAGCTTCTGTCTCTTATCCTCCGTGATGTGAGGTTACACTGGCAGCTCTTTGCAAATAGAGCAAACTTATTAAAGACTTTTATTCCAACATTCTCCGTATAGGTGGAAGTCAGGAAGACATCAGACAGTGTTAGGTTAAGGCTTCTTTACTTATTGTGTGGGAGTCAATCATAACATTGGTTTGAAGGTTGGTCTAAGGCCTTTTACATAAATTTATTTCCTTTGGTACTATTTCCAGGTACTGTTCTAACCAATTTCATACTTAACATACTAAGGCAGATATTCTCATTATCTTCATTGTACAGGTAAAATCAACACACAGAAAGTTAAGTAATTTGCTTAAGGCCACAGACCTAGAAGTGATAGAGCCGGGATTCAAATACAGGCAGCATGCAGGGTATAGTCCAGCGGTAGAGCATTTGACTACAAATGCAGGAAGCATGATTACAGAACCTGGATTCTTAGACATTGCATTTTACCTCCTCTAAGAATAGATATTGATGTATTATGTTCTCAGTGTATGAATTTATACTTTTGGCAGTCATAACTAACTTTATGCAAATCTGTGGAATTATCAACTTTGAAAACAAAATTGCATAACTTTAATTCCACAGATTTGAATCCTTCTCTTTCTTGTTGTTTTAATACTACCCCACTCGTTGATGCTTTAAACAGGGCAAATTGTAATTGATAATGCAAGTATCAACGAGTGGGGTAGTATTAAAAGAATTTGAGGCCTCTGACACATTACACAGGCAAGAACAAGAAAGAGGAGGGTATTGTATGTTGATAACATATTGTATGTTATTAATATATAATTATATATTATATAATGTATACAAATATATCTAAATATTTATATATAAATGTATAAATATGTAAATACAAATATAAAATTTTATTTTCTAGAAAAGTCGTATTAGAGATCAGCCTTTCCGTTTTTTCTTGTAATGTGTGGTTGGGTAGGCAGAGTTTTTGATTCACTGGTCTGTTGAGTACAAAGTATCTTCAGTTTAAGTCTTGTCTTTGTTACCTGTCTAGGAATCTCTCCCACTGCAGAGAAGTAGAATTTACTCTCCAGTGCAGGTCTAAGGGTGTACGTGGCAAGTCTATAGTGGACTGACAGCTATAACTTTAAACCATGTGGGATCTCTTGATCTCACTGTGTTTACTGAAAGAAAGACAAAGACCAGCAGGATTTGTATGACTCCATGTTTCCATTTTGTCGTCAGACATCAGACACATTTTCACCAAAAGGATGAGGCATAATGGAGACAAAAAAACAAATAGTGCAGACGAACTCAGAATGCAATGTCTATATCGCTGTGCTCTAACCCTTCCTCCTCCCAAAACGTGGCTTTGCCATATTTTCTTGCCAAAGTATTTATTTGTTCAAAAGCAGATTGTTTACCTTCTTAAATGTCACCTGCAGGTCACGAGGAAATAGGGAAGGCAAGGGGAAAAACAAAAAGTAGGAGACCAGTTATCTATGTCCAAATTTTGCTCTGCACACCTAGTCTGTGGAGACTAGACGTTTTATGGCTCCATTGCAGTGCTGACCTGTTCATTGTGGCAGCTGTTAGATAACTTTCTGGCCACATAAAACCCATTCATCCTTTTGAATCCTTAACCACTGCAGTGAATCAAGGCAATAAGAGCTATAGAACTTGATGGGCAAATGAATAGGTGGTAGTGCACAGGGAAAATTTTAGAACTCTAGGAGATCCAATTTGGTAAAAGATAATGAACATCTTACTTCTACCAGAATAGTTGAGCACCTACATATATACATCTTTATGTGAAAATATATCTATGCAGGAAAAACAGATTAAGTCCCTTACAGCATCCTGTGGGTAGTGGTGATGGACTGTGAACATATTGGTACCTGGAAGGAGTTGGAAGAAGGGGTGAAAGGGGACATATCAGTCAGAATTCTGAATTGAAATAAGGCTCACTCAGATCAAACTCTGGAGGCTTTTTACAGAGCAGGGTTAAGGGAATCAAGAGATGTTGAGGTACTAAGGGACTAACAGCAGTGGGAGGCCATCACTGCCTTTAGTCCAAAACAGGCAAGCAAAGGAAACTGCTATTAAAGGGTAGTCAGAGCCAAAGACCTGGAGAAATACTGCCTGGCAAGGTTATGGTTATAGAAGGACACAGCAAATCCCTGGAACATAGACTGAGGCACAGAGGGAGTAGGGGAAGAAATACCCTGGGTACCCTCTGCTGGTACCCTTCCCATGCCCACCTATGGCCTATCCTGGAATCAGAGGACAAAGATGCCCAGGTTTTGTAATTTGTGCTGTTGGCCTCTAGAGCAAAGCATAGGACAGTGCAGGGCAGATAATGAATCTGGAAGAAACACAAAGAAAAATCAGTACAGGGAAGAGAGTGAGGAAAGAATAGGAAGGGGTGTATCAAGGAATATTTCTTACATTGGTATAATATAGTGGGTAGAAAGAAGCCCAAGCCTCATAAGGAGCATACGCCTAAAAAGAGTTTGCTTCATTGTCTCCCTACTCCATCCTTGTCTTTGGGTTGTAACAAGATTTTAGTTTTAGTTAATGTAATTCTGTTAAAGAAGTCCACATAGTCATGAAGTATTTTCAAGGTTCTTCATTATTCTCAGAGGAAAAGAAAAAAAATGTAGATGAATCCCTTTAAAAACATTAAATCAGGGATGTTATCAGTATTCAGTCTCTAAGAAAGTTGTCAAGGACTGAAAGTTTTTAAAAGTACTTTCATAAAGATATGTCCTCAACAAAACAGCCACACAAAATATTTAGTTCCAAGATTCTACCAGTTTTATGGCTGAAGCTTGCAGAGATTTGCTTGAAAACTTGACTCTCTTTAGGTAATCTGCCTTTAAAGTTCAAAAGCAAATGTACAGTCATGACTATGATATTAATGATAAAGGGGGTTAGTGGCCCATCTATCTTGAGGATGAATATTTTGGGTTTTATTTTTCCAAACAAGCAGGTGGGAGTATAACTATTTTTGAAAAAGCTAAAGTCTAGATATCAAATATTATGTCACTCTTAGTTTTAAAGTCACTAATTTGAAAAGTACTTTGGCAACTTTATAACAATTATAAAATGTTATGTTGTTTTCACATACTTATAGTTATGTTGAGGGGAGCATTCTTAATACATGTTATAGTGAGAAAAGTGTAACAATTATTTAAATAAATGTACATATATAGCCTTTAAGATTTCAACTTACATTTTCAAGCATTAAAGACTGCTCACTTTTTCTTAGTAAAGCAAAGCTAAGTTTATTAGACTACTAAAATAATAACACAACATAGAAAGATTCCTACTAGAGTTTCAGGAGGAGAAAGTGAGGAAATGATAGTTGTAGGTTTTGTGGCTTAAACAGAATGATTTTTAAAAATTCAGCTTGTTCTATTTTTGTAACTTTAAAATTCTGATTACTAGTTTCATAAATGTTTAATACTGAATTAGGTCTGAGAGTCAAATAAGTGAGCAAGTTAAGGAAAAGATACAAGTATCAGCTAGTGTCCCAGAAGGAACGAGGTAGCAAACTCAACTTAGGGTAATAGAAATGAGTTTACTAAAGAGGCTGTTGACAATTATTAGGAAAGAATACTGGATAAGGGATGACTTATGGTGTAGAGCTTAATGGCTAGTAATATTTTAGGAAGATTTTATCACTCCTGAGACCAAAGGGATGAGGAGAGGGAGCAGTTATTGAATGTCAATGAGACCTGTAAGTATGAGACAGGGACATCCGCCAAGAAGTGTCTTTTGGTGAGTGGAACACAGCCTCAGCTAACCCTCAGTCAAACAAGGAGGGAGCTAGGGGAGTAAATACTCCTTTTTCTCTTTCCTTTAACCTCTCTTGTCTCCCATAGCTGAACCAACAAGAAATGTAGAGTGAGGGAGTCAGCATGGTGTGATGGACAGAGGTCAGTCTCTTGGGCACAGAATAGGATGGAAGAAACTGGAAAAGTGTAGGGAAATGATCTCAAGGGACAAATACAAATGTAAAGCATAAGATGGAAGGTTGGAAGTAAAAAGACTTATTGTATTTTCTTATAATATCTCTAGAGTTAAAGTTTCTGCCTCAGAATCTCTCTCAAAATGGAGGTCACTATCAATATTTGTTGCAAGGCAAAGAAGTGCTAAATTAATTTTTGGATTCATTTCAGCCTGAGTTGCAGAGTTTTGACTTGAGCCCTACATTGAAGATAGCTATAGTTTTCCATAGGTAGTTATCTTATTTTTTAAAAAGCAGAAAAGGAAATAAAAAGTAGTAGTCAATATAGCTTGATGGTATGTTCAGTTCCAACTGGGCAGCAGAGCTACTAATCCCAATTATTACTTTTGCAAAGAAATTGCCAGAAGAGTTCCAGAAATTCAGACCAAGTAGTATTTGGAGAAGACTTCATTAGAAATAGATGATGGGAAAAAAAGAAATACTAGCAGGAAAATATATTGGGAAATAAATTAGGAAAATATTTTTAAGAAGTAAAAACGAAGCAGAGACTGAAAAGAAAGAGTAATCCTTGATGAAAATCAAGTACAAATAAAGCATCAGTATAAAGAAACAACTCATTTCGGATTTTCATTAGTTGTATATCTGTTCAAGAAATACTTGATTTGGCTGGGTGCACTGGCTCATGTCTGTAACTCCAGCACTTTGGGACAGAGGTGGGTGGATTATAAGGTCAAGAGTTTGAGACCAGCCTGGCTAACATAGTGATACCTCGTCTCTCCTGAAAATACAAAAAATTAGCTGGGTATGGTGGTGGGCTCCCGTAGTCCCAGCTACTTGGGAGGCTGAGGCTAGAAAATCACTTGAACTCAGGAGGTGGAGGTTGCAGTGAGCTGAGATTACACCCTTGTACTCCTGCCTGGGAGACAGTGGGAGACTCCATCTCAAAGGAAAAAAAGAAAAATCCTTGATTTGTCGAGCTGTGTGTGTATGTTTGTGTGTGTGTGTGTGTGTGTGTGTGTGTGTGTGTGTGTGGGGTTGTCTGCACACATACATGTAAGTAACTATTATCTAGAACATAGGATAGCACCTGTCTGCTACGGTTTGAATATCCCCTGCAAAACTCAGGTTAAAATTTAATTGGCATTGTTGATAGTATTAAGAGGTGAGGTTAAGAGGTGATGAGGTCATGAGGGTATAGCCCTTATGAATAGAGTGAAGCTGTTATCCCAGGTGTGGGTTATTTATTGTGCTAATGAGTTTCTTACATGAAGGATAAATTTAGTTTCTTTCTTCCTGTCTCGCATGCTTATCATGTCATGCTTCTGCCATGCTATGATGCATAAGATGACCCTGACTAGATTCAGTCCCTCAGTCTTGGACTTCTCACCCTTCAGAAACATAAGCCAAATAGACATCTATTATTTATAAATTATGCAGTCTGTGGTATTCCACTAAAGCAACAAAAAACAGACTAAGACACTGTCGCCTGGCAATAACTAGGCATTAGTTTGTGTCATTTGTTAAGTAAAACTTTTCTTTTTCATACAAACAAATGCAATATGAAACTATTGAATACAATTCAACAACTATAAATATTCTACATCTTCGATTTGTCACTTAGACATTCTCTATCTTATTGATGAGAAATAAAACTATGCTACTCAGGAGGCTGAAACAGAAGGATTGCTTCATGCCAGGAATTTGAGACTAACCTGGGCAACATAGCAAGACCCCATATCTTAAAAAAAAGGAAGAAGAAAAATAACAGCTGTGTTTTTCAGTTTTAAGTTCTGGGAAAGATGGTTTTTTTTGTTTGTTTGTTTTGTTTTGTTTTGTTTTAAGACCTATCACAGTCTTGAAGCTGTGGAGGCAATTATGAAAAGGAGAATAAAAATGGATGATCCAGAAAATGTAAGAAATACTTTTGGAATTCAGAAGCAGCAGGAAGGTTAAGGAGAAGAAGAGGGTCTAAGGAAGGAGCTTTGTGAGACAGCAGATTATGACCTACGTGTTAAGCTGTGAGAGTTTGGAGTGTGCTGGGGTGGGCGTCTAGGAGTTGAATGCATTCCAAAATGATGCCCAAATATATTAGTCTTAAGGAAAGTAAAGGGTGACTAAGGATTTTCAAACAGAAGAAGACTGTGAACACTTTAGCAAGAGTAGATGCATTGGGAAGAGAGTTATAGATTTGTTCCTGGGCCCACCCTTGAACTCAGGTTTTTGCAAATTAATACAATTTCTTCATTATTGAGTATAAGGAAGCCTCTTCTAGGACACTGTTGAGAGGATTAAATAATTTAAAATATGGGTAAACAATTAGCCCAGCATTTAGCATCTAGGTAGATATTGAACCCACAAACATTTTGTTATGGAACTTTCTCTCTTTGAGACTGAGATCAGGAGGAGAAAAGAAACAGGTTGAGAGAGTGGTAAAAGAGACGTTCCAACTAGGGTAAAATACACTGGTGGTAAAACTTTTGTGAAGATACCAATGGGCAAATTTTTGCCCTGATGGGATTCCCTGTAAACTCCATGGAGAGAAATATTACTTGTTTCATTTTCAACTTGTAAAGGCCTCAAGTCACTGCAGGGGCAGCCTATGGTTGGGAATTTACCTGGTTCCTGCTATGCTCCTTCCATAGGCCTCCCTTACCAGTCTAACTTTCCTGCTTATTCCCTAGAAAGGTGCCATAAATGAGTCCAGAGGCTGAGAACTATAATTTTATCTGGTATTTGGTATGTCAGTATTATAGCCTAGTTTCTGTCATCTGTTATGTCAGTGGCTAGTGGTGGTTTGACTTAGGTGTATGCCAAATGGAACAGTCTACCATGACTGTTTTATCTCGATTGTTGGCTGTGCCAGTGATGAGCAAGAATGATGGGAACATAGAGGCATGGGTGACTGATACATATGAAACTTGATAGAGCAAGAGGAGTGCGGTGGACAGGACAAACCTCAGTTAGAGCAAGGATCTTCCGCTACTTACCAATTGGAAAAAACCACCATGATGTGACTAAAATAAGCAAGTGAGGCCATTTGAATAAGCACCTGTCCTCAGAAATATATTCTGTTGTGTTATTATAATTTTTTTTTCTGTAAGGGTCATAATTTTATAAGTGCACATCATATTTTTGGAAATTGTAATGTTCTCAAATATGGTGCTCACTGGTAAATTTTTGTCAGATTTTCAACATTTTTTTTTTCCTTTTCTGTTTTAACAAGCAGTTAATTGACCTGTCATACATTTTTCTTGCTTTGTATTAAGTTTTTTGTGCCAAAGGCTCTTTTACACCTCATCCAACCATCTTACTATCTGCTCTTTCCTGCCCATCTCTACTCTAGTCCTTTCTTCCTTATGGCGGCCACTATTTCTTCTTCTGTTTGTGGTTGGATAATCTGATAATTCTGGAATATGTTTATGTTCAGTTGATCACTAAGTATGCCTGAATCAGCCCTCAGGAATACAGCTAAAAGAACTCTCCTTTTTGTTTGTTTATTTTCTTTTTCCAAAAATCATTCTGATCTCTTAAAATCTTTTCATTTACATTCCAGCCAGTCATTAACCCTATTTCTGAATGTTATTGTTTAGATATTCTCTGAAAGATAAGATTATTTGCTTGTTTTCAGCCATTTTGAATGAAGTTCATTGTTCTTTTCTTGAGATAGTTCTTGTTTGGTAGATTGTTTTAAGCTACACTTACTGGCTTATTCTAGTGTTTATATTAAATCCTTCTTACACACTCTCTTATATAAAATGTAAGCTACATGTACTTGTTAAAACATGAGATTTACCTAGATTCAAGTGCTAATTGATTTAAATTCATCACTTTTAAAAATGATTTTTGCTTAACTATGATTCATTTTATGTAAGAAGAAATAGAATTGAGTCAAAGATATGTCCTCCTGGACAAAATAATGAATCCTAGACAGATCAACACAGATTCTTATTCTGGATCAGACATAGTCCAAATAAGTTAACATGCGTTTGTTTCTGTAAAATGGGTATGATAATGCTGTCTCCTTATGTGTTGTGATATTTAATTAATGATTATGTGCTTTTGAATAATGTAGGCTTATAAATTAATAGGTTAGTAATTCGCATTCTTAATGTACTTTAACAAAGTACATTGGGAGCTAATTAAAAGGAATGTAATTTGTGCTTTTGGGAGGAGAAGTGTTATCTAAGTGTAAATTAGGGAGGGAAGTGGCAGTTAAATCTATACAACGTATCTATTACCACACATTTGAGGCTTAACTCTAATTACAGATTGGACATGTGAACAAACAGCATCTGGGAGACTTCCACTCATTTCGGAAGGCCCTTCCTCACATCTATAAAAGAAGGCAATTCACTTAATAACCAAAATTATTAATACACTTTCTGTTCAGAACAAAAGGTTAAAGGGAAAAGACCTCTTTCAAAGTCAGCATATTGGCGGTATTTCTTGTGCTCTTTTGTAGACACTGTCTGCCCAACAAGTGTCATGAGAAGTGAAGTTTATTATTTAGTGCTTTAGACAGAAGACAGCACTTTTGTAGATTGATAACTCCACCCGGAAAGGGCATTTGCACCTGATGGAAGAAGAAAATTCTGTAGACAGATTTGTGCCTGTCTTCAAATCTTTCACCATCTGAATAACCCCTGAGGTTAAATAGCTGGCAGACATCTGTAGGCAGAAGTAAGAGAAATGAGATCATCAAGGAAAGATATCGTGCTTACAACATGTGGCGAAATGAGTGGCTCTTCACCATCTGTTATTTGTGTGTGTATTTTATTATGTAAATGTTCGTACACACTGCATTCTAAACAAAGGAACATTACTTCCACTTTGTTGATGCTGCCAAGCTTGCGTATGTGTCCTGGAAAAAGAAAGTGGCAGACAGAAAATTCAGGGTTCATCTGGCCACTTGTGTCCCCAGTCCTTTCACCAAGAGGGTGAGAGACTCTAAGTAGGTTTGATTCCTTTTCTACATCCTGTTAACAAATACAAAGCTTGACTGTGAATGGAAAACAATGTCTTAAATACTACAGTTATGGTCCAAAGCTTCTTTTGCTGAGGTCCACGGGAAAAAGATACTAGAAGCTAGGATGCCCTGGGATGGTTCCAATGTACACTAGTGTTAAATCCGGGCTAGAAAATACATTTGGACGGAGAAAACAGGCTCTGTTCAATTTTCTCTCATCTGTTTAATTCCTGGCACACATCTCTGGGTCATGGGAAGGTTCTGGTGGGCTGCTGTCATTGTCTCCCCCAAAACAAGAGGGGTGTGTGTGTGCATGTTTGGAAGGAATGAAAGTAAGGAGATTTGGGTGACACATATTCTGGTTTAAATTTTCATAAAATTACCAATTTAAATTGAAATGTAATTATCCTAACTGGCATCTTTTTGGCAGCAGCTTAAAAAAAAATCCCTCGGCTTTACTGTACCAAGCAAAAGCCCAGAGGAGTCCTGACACTGGCCTTTAATCAAAAGCTGAAAAGACACAAAAGCTTTCAGATAATCTATGCCAAGCTATCTTGGACAGCACGGAATCGCCTGGAGCACCCTTCTGGTGGCATTTAAAACACCTGGTGCCCTTAGAAAAAACATACATCTGTGTCTGCAATTTCTCCTTCTGTAATTCCCTTAAATCTTTCTATCTCAACCTATTCTCCTATCTTTTAAAAAAAGATGCTGCAGTGACAGTAAAATAAAGCAATTTTATTTACCAAGGAAATGATACTTGTCATTGGCTATGCCTGGAGGTGACAGACTCAGGTGGCCATCTGCACAAACACTTCCTCACTGTTTATTTCATGTGGTTTAATATAATTAAACTATCATTGTGCTCATTGATTCAGCTCAAATTTTAATTTGATAATTGGGGAAAAGGTGTGTATTTGAAATGGAGGCAATTAATTGACACTTTAAATGCACTTGAACAGAAATAATTTAAGTTACACCATAGTTAGTGGTGACTTATACTGTTGTGTTTATGCAAATTCTTTCATTTAGCTTCTATCATTAATGGATAGAGGTAAATAATGTTTGTTACTCAGTCTAAGTCCTTTTGATACTGGTAGTCTAATTCTGAAATTTGGAAATATTCTTGCTGCCATGAAAAATCCCATTCATTTCACAGTCACTGGCTTTTATAAAAAAAAGACATTCTAACTTTGAACAAAAATCTAATCATTCATAACTAGCCTCACACATATGCAACATAATTATGCAGATTGTCACATAATTTTGTCAATAGACAGCCTGATTCTCATTCTAACAAACACCTTGAACAAAGAAATAATGAGACTAACAAAGACATGATTTTCTCAACTTGTAATACACATCTTTCCCATCATTTGAATAAAATGAAAAAAAAAAAAAAACAAAACTGGTTCTAACTTATTTAATTTTTCTCCAATACCAGCTTTACTTTAATTTGTTCCAAGGGAATTTATATATTTTGGTGAACTTACTGAAATTTAAAAAGGAACCATATTTATGGATAAAGCAGATTTTTTTTGTGTTAATTATCTTCCATCTGGAAACAAATATGCTTTCATATTTTTTCAGACTTCAAGAACAAAAGCTAGTTTGTTTTAGCAACTTGCAAAATCTTCATTTTTACTAGCATTCTTTGATTCACAGAGCCTGAAATGAATACTTTTAATCAAAACTCTGAAGCAAATTCAATTTTACAGAATATTAACTACCACAAATTATACCTGTGGTAAATGTTGCTTAATAAGAATTATTAGTTTTTGCTACATATGCTTTGAGAAGGCTTGTTCTTAATGTAAAAAGTTGAAGAAAATGCTCTACTTTCTAGATGAATGTTTGTGCTCTTGTTTCAATGTATTATTCAATAGCTTTAATATTCAGTGTAACCATGGATGAACCTAAGAAAGTTTTGGCAGGTCATTTTAGTTAAGCAACCACATTCTTCTTATTAAAGCTGGAAACCTCATTAAAATAGGCTCTGTGAAGATTTTGTAAACTCCAGCCTCAAATGAAGGTTGGTAATAATGCTCCAAAAAATCTTTTCACGTAAATGTGGTTCTTTTGGCACTTGAAATACTCTGAATGTAAGAAATGCTAAAGAGTATAAAAAAAGGCAAAAAACAAACAAACAGAAGAACATACAAAATGCACACATATAGCACACACCCTTATATATATAAACAGGTAACCTAAAACCAGATGGATTTCTCATACCTTTTTACCACTGTCTACTTTCAGACAAAATTTTCCAAAACCACCTTTGATAAATCGTCTAATGTAATAGTAATAATAGAAGAAAACTCTAATATTAAACACAACTTTTTACCATACTTAATCAGTTCTTCATTACCAAGTAGAATTGAGGTCTCCTAAAAGATTGGAGAATTTTAAGGCTAGAAAAAAACTGATAGATAATCAGATTTGATAACTCAATCACATCAAAAGAAACAAAAAACCAGTGACTAAGACTATGCAAACTCAACAACTATTTAGTGACAAGAGCTAGATTATAAAACAGATCTTTGAACTCCAAGATGGATGCTTACTTATTATGGCATAATTTCTAATTTCAGTATTCCTGGTTGAAATATTACCAATCTGACATCTAGATTAGCAAATCTATATATAATTAGGACAATTTCTATTGTTTTGTTTTTGTTTTTGCTGAAAGGTCAGATTTCACAAACCTAAATCCTTACTTCCTAAAATATCCTCATTTTATTCCTAAACACAAAGAAAACTGATATATTGCTGATAATATTATTTTAATTTTGAATTCACCAATATTCCTTTTTAAAATGTATGTTGTATGTTAATTAATTCATAGAGAACTTTTTTTCTCTTATAGTTTCTCCTCAATATTGAGGACATTTTTTAAAAGCTTATTAATCACATATAAGTACTGGTGGGGTAGGTAAAGATACAAAATTCTTAACTCACAAATAATGGCTAGCTAATAGGTAATTTTTAAACATGGATTATCAAGTCAAGTGATCAACATACTCTGTTAATGCTTATTTAGATGGGAAAGGCCATCTTTCATGAAGAAAACTCTAAATTCCTTAATTTGATTTCAGCTTATTTCAACAGAATTAATATCTATCTAGTCTTGATCTGGGCTTTTAGGGGGCAAAGCACATTTGATAGAGTTACTCGTTTCAAACAGTTGGGCAAATCATATACATACACCAAAGCTGCCACAACACATTTAAGAAAAGAAAAAGATAGAGGTCAAAGTGATTAAACATGTTCTACTAGTAAAAACAGTTGTTAAACTCATATTTTATTTATAGAGTAATTGTACATGTCTTACACTTTGTGTTTTTCAGACTAATATAAAAACAAATCATTTGAGAAATGTAATTTCTAGTTCTGTTAAATATTTTTTTTGTGACCACTATTTGCTAAGAACATTTCCCTAGGCACAGGGAATGTGGAGGTGAATAAATCAGGGGATTTATGCAAGAAACCTACAACCTAACAATTTTGACCATGCTAAGGAAGAGCTGGGTCACTCGTTTCATATAGGGATAAATAAATAAAGTCTCTTTGAGCTATGAAGATATTTGGAAGATGAATAAATAGTAGCTAGAAATTATTTGCTATAAATTTTATGCCTAGAACAAGACAGAAAGATATCGAACAATTCTCAAGTTACTTGTTGATATCACTAATAGTGAGTTTCATGCGATTACAGTACATGTACCTACAGTATTTCTCAGTTTGGGACAATATTTGGAATGGATGTTTTTCTAAAATTGATTTCTCAGAAATCCAAACCTTATTTACAAAATTATTTCTTTAATTTAGGAAAAATAAAATAAAGTTGAAATATTCAGGAAATTCTAACTCAAATTTTCTTGTTAAAAATAACCTGAAGGTAAGCTGAAACAACTCATGTGGCTACTAAAAGATAGTTGGCACTCATGTAAACATTCCTCTAATTTTCAAAACCTTGATATTTAAACAGCAGCTTTTACTTAGTTACACTATCGTCTTTCTGTGTATTAATGTTGGCCTGCTGTTTTACAGGCTTTCCAAGTGTGTAGGAAATTTGGCTGAGTTAGCAGTTTTGTTTTAATATATTCTTGGAAATTTTATCTTCAGCAGTTCTGGTGTGCTTTCAGCAAGTGGCTAAAATAGATGCAGGTTCTCTAAGTTCAACAAGGTAATGCCTAATAACACCATCAGTTTCAGGAAAAATTATGTAGCAGCAAGTTCTGATGGCATAGGAGAAATGGCATGTGAGTCAATTTGCCACATTTACCTCACTTTTTTAATATACTAGTTTGTTGTGAAAAAATGAAGGAGAAGATCTCTGGGCACTGAGGCTACTCATGGAACATTTTAAAGCCTTAATAATTTCAAGGGCAGCTTAGATGCCTTATTAAATCAAGAGATTCAACGTGCGGGAGTCCTTTTCTAAAAGAATTGCCAGTGGCAAAGACAGATGTTCGGGGAAGCATCACACAGGGAGCTGTGAAACTCCTCTAATCAAGTGTTTGCCTATTTACCAGCATTTCTGTTGTTATCAGAATATGTTTATATACAATCTCAAGGATGGCTTTCAGAACGAATGCAAGGGTAGCAATCACTGTGCAGGTTGCAGACTGCACTTATATATCGTGTGTGCTTCATTCTAATTTCTGTGTTCAGTATCGATTTCAGGATTGATGTGGCTTTCTGCAACACTACATGTAATGAGAGCTATCTATGCCTCTAGTACTCACAAGAAACTGTCAGGACAGTTTGCACACTGGTGAGGTCAGCTCGTCTCCAACCTACTTTCCCAAACCAGGTCCACCTAAAGAATAGACCTGGCTACTTAGACTATTGGCTTTTGTTTTCCAGGGAGTGGCCACTAATCCCTTGACCATCTCATTAGAGGTGTGGCACCCAAAGTTTCCCTTTGAATTAAAAGTATAAAAAGCTGAAACCAATCTGTAATTTAAATGATATTGCCGAAGAGTTAGATTTAGTATGTTTGAGACTGAGTGGCAGCATATTCTGCGATAAAAGCTATTGTTTTATGTGTTAATAAGGATAAGAATGGGTTTTGTGTAGCTAATGGCACTACTGGGATTCACTACCTTATTTACAGTAGAGGAATGTCATAGATATCATATTTCATCAGCAATGATGGCTTGAATATGTTCCATGAATAATTATAGTATCTTTTCATCTCCCTTTTGTTATAGTAAACCTTTATAGTAAAGGCTTTTAAATATGCAGTGGGAGTGTGTAATCCAAGTTATCAAGTCTTACAAGAAATTGTTTTGGCAAGTTCAGAACCCTCTCAAAATTCATGGGTTTGGAGTCTCATTTCTAATTGGAACCTTTTAGTGTTGGAATAGGTTTGCTCTTAGGAAAACAGTGTAAAGCTTTTAACCAAAAAGGAAAAGAAAACTTTAAGAAATACACAGCAGGATTCTGTGACATCTAAATTGTGTTTATTTAAAAATAGAAGTTCCTGTGTTCTGGTGTCTTAACATAGAGTCAAAAATGAGAATTACATCCACATCCACAAGAATTTCAAAGCTTTGAAAAATTGCTTGTGCAAAAAGCTTTGTGAGTTGTTGAGCCGAGTAACTGACAAAAACTGTGAGAGTGTCAGAGATGTAATGGGGGATTATTTTTGTTCAACATGTTGCCATTTGCTAGAATGTTTTCTTAGGAGTATAAGACAGCTTTATGAAGGCCTAATTTAGGGTTACATGCTACTAATATTAGCTTAGACCATCTTCAGATGATTTGCTACCACATTTCCAGGTTTTCCAGTTCAGAGAGCAACCTCTCCATTTTTTTGAAAACATTTTCCATACTTCACTTTTGAACCTTTATCTGTACCACTAAACAGGTGCCTTGGTCATGCTAAGCCTTCAAATGAAAGAAATTAGGAAATGTATTGCTTTTGTCTCCTTCCAGTCTCTGTATGTTCATTAGAAATGACTCCCACATGGTTTAACTTTAGTGAAAATGTTATATGTACTGAATAGAAAGTATCCTTCCTAAATGTTCAGCTTAGACAGAAGTGAATATAAAGCAACCCAGTACACAGGTAAACATGGTACATGAAACATTACTTCTTGTCAGTTACCAGCAAAAATTGCTTTGGCAGTACCTACCAAACTGGATTTTTGTAAAATTAGGCCTCAAAGATGAAAACATTGTGAAGAAAGTCTGGGGTGGAAGATGAGAACTCCCTGGTTATATAAATATATACTTCATCCCATTTTTAAGCTTCATGTCTTAATTTTGATGAAGTCTAATTTATCCTTTCTGAAAAACATTATGCAAGCATTTTGTATTTCCTGGAAGACATATTGGCTTATCTTAAGAGCACAAAGACCTTCTTCTCTTATTCTTTTAGAGTTTTCTAGTTTTGATATTAAATACAGAAATTTTTTTAGCTAAATGTTGTATACAGTGTTAGGTAAAAGTTAACGTCCACTTTTTTTTTCCATATAAATATCAAGTTGTTGCAGCATATTTTGGAAATAGCATTTCTTTCCCCCATTGAATTTATTTAATATTTAAAAAAAAAATCAATCAGCCAGTTACATTTGGGATTATTTCTGGGCTATCTATTCTCTTCCATTTATCTATATATCTATTTTATTCTCCAATACTATACTATTTTATTACTAGTTATTCATAGTAAGTCATGAAATGAGATCATTTAAGTTTTTCTTTCTTTTTTTTTTTTTTTTTTTTTTTTTTTTTTTTTTT